>NC_142008.1:119455307-119635307 GCF_049901715.1 Pseudonaja textilis | reverse complement strand
ATTACTGGGATGGCATGCTTTTCTGTGGTATAAGGGAACCAAATCACAGGGCTATTTTAGAAGGCATTATATAAGGGAGTCTTTATGGTTGAATTGGGAGAAAATTAAGAGAAAATGTTATTTGAAAATCCCAGTCTGGTTATCAACTATTGAAGCTTTTTCGTATCCTATAATATATGAGAAGGAACAAACAGTTAGATATGGGGAAATATTGGATGAAAAGAGTGAACTTAAAACAATGCAAAAACTAGAAGAACAAGGCATAAAGATGAATTGGTTTTCATATGCGCAAATACATTCAAGGTATCTTATAGATTCTAAAGTGGAGGGATTTTATGATAAATTGACTGATCTAGACAGGATCTTGACAGGTACTGATGAAAAATGATTAAAAAATTATACACTTATTTGTTGGAAATTTTATTAGAGGAGGAACAAGTTAAAGAAATGATGATTGTTTGGGGAAGAATTTTGGATATGGGATTGATTTGGAGAATTGGGAAAAATTGTGGTCTCAAAATTATAAAATGACAATGTCAACAGCTTATAAAGAAAACTTGTATAAGATGTTTTACAGGTGGCATTTTCCCCGACAAGAATTGCAAGAATGTTTAAGAACAAATCTGAAAAATGTTGGAAATGTCATCAGATACCTGGCTCATACTACCATATGTGGTGGACTTGTGAGGACGCTAGAAAATATTGGACTAAAATACGCATATGGTTGGAAAAATGACAAAGACACATATAGACTTGAAACCAGAGATTTTTTATTGGGAATCTTACCGGATATATATAATAAAAATTTAAAGTATCTGATTGTAAATATATTAACAGCGGCTAGGATTGTATTTGCTAAGAACTGGAAGAGTGAGAAAATTCCATCAGAAGAAGAAATTATTAAGAAAATATTGGATTGTGCTGAAATGAGCAAATTGACATTTGAAATCAGAGAACAAGAAGATAAACAATTTTATGAAGTTTGGGATCTTTTTTATCAATGGTTAGATAATAAAACATAATGATAGAATATTCAGATTTAGCATAAAAAAATTTTTTTCTTAATATTATCTTTATAAAACATTATTAAGGTAGATTTGGTATGATCTTATGATTTATTGCAAAATAAATTAAGCAAACTATAGTTATCTCGTTAAAATATGAATTAACAAAATTAAAAATGATTTTTTTTTTTTTTAGTGATGATATTAGGTTATACAATTGTTGATTGATAATATGAGCTATTATGTAATATAATTATACTGGTGACTAGGAAATGGATGCACAAAAAAAAGTGGTAAACCAATCTATGCACTGTATGTAAATTTATGAAGAAGGATCTTTTTATGTTTTTTGTGGTATGTTTATGTTTATTTTGTTATGTATGTTTATGTTTATTTTGTTATTAAAAAATAAAAAAAAAATATTAAAAAAAGAAAAGAAAAGAAGTGTCAGTTCTTTCTCAGCTTTGTCTGGTCAAGAGAAAAATAGGTAGAAAAAAAACCAGTCCAGTTTCAAAATATAAAATCATATATAAAAAAATCCAGCAAAGAGAAAAAAAATGAAAAAAAAATTACTTTGACTTCCTGTTTAAAATCACCGCTTAATCACTTCTGTCTAAAATTTTACAGATTCTTTCTTTACCTTAGGGTGTCCTTTCAAATCTTAAAGAAAAGAAAAAATTCTCACCAAACCGGCACACTTTCTCTTTCCATTCTCTTTTGTTTCAGAGCTGTCCCAACTTCAGCAGCTTTAATGGCTTCCTCTTTGCTGCTGGAAGAAGAGCTTCTCCTGGATCTACCAGGGACTTTGCAGTATCCCTGGGATCTACAGGATGCACTCTTTACATTCACCATCTCTTTGGGATGGTTTAGATCCATTTGGACCATCCAGGAGCAAAGATATCTGCAGCGATCTCAGACCTCCAAGATTGCATGCTGTATCATAGCGATGCCAGCTCCACCCTCCCATTGCAGTCATTTCTTGATTTTGATCTTGTGAACATCCTACCAATTGAGCTTTCTAACCCATTATTAATTGTTTAGTCTTGAGAGCTTTTAAAACTCATGCTAGATAGAACAAGTCCAAATGCTCAGAAGACTAAATCTTTGGTCCCAGTGAATGATGCAGATTGAATCGTACAATACTACACCTATTGCCATTTATTTTTTCTGTTTCTTTTCAGACAAAGTCACCATATTTAATTTTCCTCCCTCCCTAAAAATGGATTGTGATGATGATGATGATGATGATTATTCAAGGTACCATGAATATTTGTATAGCAATTTGTATTGCAATTGTTCTCACAATTCCTCTTGTTATGGTAATTATTTCCATTTTTATGGCTGCCCATCTTGACACATCCACTCTGTGCAACTAACAACTGATAAAAATGATCACATAAAATAGCAGATTACCATCAATTCTTTGGGATTTGTTCTAAAGTTTCTTCTAAATGGAAAAATCTATAAAACTTTTCCTGAATTCAAATGTCTGGCATTTTAAATGTTTTCTAATGTGTATCTTTCAAACATTCTTTTTGCTTGATCATCATTTCTTCTCTTGAATCAGTTTTGAGAAATGGTAAAATTTTGCAAGTCCTTCTTGTAATCATTCTGCTGTAAAAGCTGCCTTCATTTTTCTTTCAGCTGGAAAGTTAATAAAAATTATCTGTACCGGAAGTGTGTAAAGACAACTATGAAATCCCTCCTCTGAGGAACTCTTTTATCTCAACGGATATGTAAATCAAGGCACAATTTCCCTTTTAAAGGCAACAGTTGGTTTCCAACAACACATACTGTGTCCATTTTCCCAAATCATCTCCTTTCAATTCTCTTCTATTCATCACAGAGAGAGCAAAAATGATGATGTTTCTAAACTTGTTATCCTTAATTGTACTCTTTGATGGTAATGTTTCTTTTCTATTCAGTTTCATTTCATATTCTTATATAGAGGCAATCTTATGGGTACACCTTTCTTTTTAGCTGTCCAATCTGACGTCCAGTTGGTGGAGTCTGGAGAGGATGTGAGAAGGCTTGGAGAGTCCCTCCATCTCACCTGCCAAGCCTCTGGATTCAGTTTCCATAGCTACTGGATGCACTGGGCAAGACAGGCTCCAGGAAAAGGACTGGAATGGATGGCATGGATAAGTCGTAATGGAGGAGAAGCCTCCTACTCAGACATAGTGGAGGACTGCTTCACCACATCCAGGGACAATGCCAAAAGCCAGCTGTATCTGCAAATGAACAGCCTCAAACCAGAAGACACGGCTGTCTATTACTGTGTGAGCGACACAGTGAGAGGAAGTGAATCTAAAGCTAAACAAGAACCTTCCTGTTTTAGAGCAACTCAGCAAATTGATTCAGCCCCAGATCCTGGAATAGCCAATGAAGATTCATGACCATATATCGAAAATTTTACAATATATTTTTGTTCTGGATGTTTAGCTGTGGAGTGTGCTAGGAGACAATGAAAAATGAGGAAAATGGCTTGAAAATTCCAGTTTCACCCTCTAACAGTTGATCTGGCTTTAGGAAAAGAAAAAAAAAACATACAGTGTATGGAATGTAGTCCTTAGTACCAGGGCCAAAGGCAGGAAATGAAACATTAGGATAACCTTCCTAAATATCCAAACTGCCATAAAGATATTGAGGAAATTTATGAACTGAAAGAATGCTGTTGCAGAATTAGGAAAGTATCTGCTTTCCTCATGTTTAAAACTAAGGGGAAACATTGTCCCATCAAACACCATTGACTATGTGCAAAGGGAGTTTGATAGGCAATAAAACAAGTCTCATTATATATTGTCTCACTTATTTTGGCCATGTCACATGGGGAATTCACTGGAAAAAACAATTATGGTAGGAAGAATTAGTGGTAAAAGGAATCTCGGCCATCAAAGAACGTGTTGGCTGGACAGTTTGCTCTGACAGCAGCCAGAGCATAGAAAAACTCAAAAGAAATAGTGCAAGATCAGAAGATGTGGAGAGACCTGGCTCAGAGAATCACCAAGCAACAAAGCAACAGAATGCATAACATCATCATCATCATTAGATAATGTCTAATTTTGGAGGAAGTATAGTTTTTGTTAGTTTTGTTATTATTTCCTCAAAATTTCTTAATTCCACGTATCAGGAGTCTACAATCCTCACTGTGAAGTTGAGAATGTTTATAAAATTATAAGTATCATTGTCACCAGAAAAATCAGTCCAGGTACTTTAAATCTTTGATCGAAATCAAAAGAACATAGAGGGAAGTTTTATCAGGTTTCATGGACAGGAAAAGAAAACAAATCTAAACAATGTTGGATACAGATATGTACACTAATCTGGAATTTTTTGAATGAAAAAGCTACAGTTGAAATCAATTAGTTTTCTTTTGGACTATTAGACAGGCAACTAGGGAAAAAAGTCATGAAGCTCTCTTTTTATATGTGTTAACTGCAAGGAGATTGTTCCAAAAATGAATAGTGACAAATAGTGAAGAATGAATAGTGACAACCCACAATGGAAAGATGAGCAGTGAAGATGAAGGAACCTGAAGGGAAGCCTCAACTAACATCTTTGATTAGAAAACACATTATGCGCATTTGCAGGAAACACAAATACAAGGAGTCATGATTTGTGGTTTTTATGAAGAAAAAAAAAGGATTGTAGAAAATCATGAGCTCTTTTTTTGTAAATATACGTAAAATAATAGTTAATATTCCATATGTACTTATATTTGCTGCAGAAGAAATAAGAAACTTTCTTTTTCTATTTCTTTTCAGTCTCTTTCCATACTTCAAAAGTTCCTCCTTCCCTCCCTTTGTTATTTTTCTTTTAATTTTTAGGATTGCAAATCTTGAGGAATCAATTGGGAGCAAGTAAAAAGTAACAAAAAGACCACACAAAATAGCCTTCAAAAAAACCCACAAAAGAACAAAACTATTTTGGTCCGCATTCAGTTAATTTTGGTTCCTTCAAAAGGTCATATTAAAAGGGAGGGGGGAAGTATAATACCTTTCTTGAACTCAGATGTGCTGCAGTTTTCATGATTTCTAAAATGCCTCTTTCAAAAGTTCTTAGTGGTTGTTCATGATGTGTTACTTTGAATTACTTTTGAGAAGAAGTAAAATTTTGCAAGATTTTGCAATTGTCCAGGCCCTGTGCAAATAAAACTATAAAAATCTTTTCTCTAAGGGACTCTTTTATCTCAAGCAATATGTAAATGAAGGCACAATTTCCCCTTTAAGGGCAACAGTTGACACCCACCGACACAAAGTTTGTGCATTTTCCGAAATCCTTTTCTATCATATATCCTGCATGTATTAGAGAGAGGCAGAAATGATCCTAGACCTAAACTTTTTATTCTTCCTTGTACTATTTGGAGGTAATTGTTCGCTATATCTAGAATTTCCTACCATTAGCGGTTCTTGTTTACAGGAGATCTCATTGAAATATCTTTGTTTTTAGGTGTCAGATCTGATGTCCAATTGGTGGAGTCTGGAGGGTGTGTGAGAAGACCTGGGGAGTCCCCCATCTCTCCTGCCAAGCCTCTGGATTCACCTTCACAGACTATTACATGGGCTGGGTGAGACAGGCACCAGGAAAAAGATTGGAGTTTGTTGCAGATATTTATTATGATTCCAGGGAAAAGTTCTACTCAGAAAAAGTCAAGGGCCGTTTCACCATTTCCATCAACAATGCCAAAACCAGCAATATCTCAAAATGAACAGGCTCAAACCAGAGGATAGGGCAGTCTATTACTGTGCAAGATACACACTGAGAGGAAGTGAATCTGAAGCCTGTCAAGAACTGATAGTGTTTGGGGATAAACCCCCAAGCAGAGTATGCAGCAGCAGTCAAGCCAGGCAGGCAAATGAGAGAGAGAGTGGGCCCAAGAGTATACACACACTGGAGACAAAAACACTGTTTGTGGTTTTAAAATAGTTATTTAATACACACAGAGATTAAGAAGTGTCATTCAGTCCATATATCATTATCCAGTATATCCATCCAGTTATCAAGTCCATTAACAGTAAATACAATGTCCTTATCTGCTTGTAAATCTTCTCCTCCCGATACCTTTCTCTCAAAGACAACACTGAATCCTCAGCTCACCAGGCAAACAGTCCTTGTGTTCAGTTGAAATGGTATCTGGCACAGTAGCCTCCAAAAGCAAGCAGATAGACGTTCCAGCAGGCAGCAGACCAGGAACAGAACCAGGTGCATCCAGAAGCCGGGTCTATTACGTTTCCCTTCCTACCTTTATGGCTGCCTGAAACCGCACCAACAATGACATTGCAGTTTCTTGTGCTTAAAGCTACAAGACACTTAATCCTAGGTTTACATATTTATTCAACCCAAACCTGGTTGGTGTATCCATATACCCAACATTCTCCCCTTTTGGGTGATATAAATATGTAATGCCTTTACATTCTAAACCCATATTTTTCACAACTCTCTAGATGCTTAATGGCACCTTGGGCTTTAGTAAAATGATCAGCTACATTGTCCTCCGACATGCAGTACTCCAGCTGTATCAATTTACTCTGTACAGATTGTCTTACATTAAGATACCTCAAATCTGTATGTTTACTTCTCGTTTTAACTGCAATATTAGTGGCCATTTGAATTGCTGCCTGATTATCTTCATGTACAACTATAGGGTAAGTTACAGTTATACCCATATCCTTCAACATTTGTTTGTACATAATTAACTCAGTACACAATAAAGATAAACAGGAGAATTCTGCCTCCATAGTAGACAAACTTATATGCTGTTGCCTTATTGACTTCCAGCCTATTAACGTCTTACCCAGCATTATGGCTGTTCCTGAAGTCGACTTTCTAGTATCTCATTCTGCTGCAAAACTAGCATCTGCATAAGCACTCAATATGAGATCACCTTTTGGTTCTAAATACAGTGCATGGTGTAATGTTCCTTTAAGATACCTTAGGATTCTTTTCAATGCTATCCAGTGACATTGAAGCGGATCGTTATTGTGTCGTGCCAGCTGATTAATACTAAAAGCAATATCTGGCCTTGACCAATTGCTAATATATGATAAGCTACCAATCAAAGATTGATACAGTTCCTTATCACATTTGGGACTTTGAGTATCCATTTTGCAAATATCCTGACTCATTGGAGTCTTTGCAGGCTTACAAAGTTCCATCTTATAATCTATTAGCAATTTAGATATCTTATCTTCCTGAGATATCCTAAAACCTTTCTGTGTTCTCAGTATATTCAATCCTAGATATCTCTTTATCTCCCCTAATTGCTTGATTTTTATTTTCTTGGCTAATGATGTTATTATTTCATTTGCTTCATCATTAGTCTTAGTTATCAGAGCAATATCATCAGTAAACAACAATAATAATGATATTTTCCCATTCTTTTCTCTCTTAAATAGACATGGGTCGGCTAAACCAGCTTTAAACCCTATATTGTTCAGTTCCTTTACAATATACTGGTTCCATTCGTAGCCCGATTGTTTAAGACCATAAAGGCTCTTCTTTAATAACCAACAATCATTATTATTGTCTCCTTTAAATCCATTAGGCCTTGTCATATACACAGTATGTCTTAGTGGAGCATGCAAGTAAGCAGTTTCCACATCTAAATGGTTAACTATATATTGCTTGCTTGCTGCCCACACTAATGCTGCCCTTAAAGTTGCTGCTTTCAGACTAGGTGCAAATACTTCATCATAATCATTTGCACTTTGTCTAAAGCCTTGGGCTACTAACCTTGCCTTATGGATTGAGTTTCCATCCTTATCTGTTTTTATTTTAAAAATCCATTTGCAGCCAATGGGTTTTTCATTACTAGGTAATCTCACGTTTTCATACACTTGCATATCCTTCAAGGATTGTAATTCCTTATTGATAGCTGCATACCAATTTTCTTTCTCTTTAGAAGGATATCTTTTAATCTCATCCACAGTATTTGGGATTCTATTTTCCTGGCACACTGTATTAGCCTGGTATCTATCAGGCGGTTTAGATATACGTGTAGTCCTTCTGGGTATTACTGGGCTTGGTTGAGTTACAACCTGTTCCTCATCCTCAGCTATTTCTTCCTCTAGGGGCTGTTCTTCTTCCTGTACTTCTTCCTTTACATTATTTTTAAAGTTACAGGGATACTTAATGGGATTTCTGTATGATTCAATAATCACCTCGTTATTGCTATCCTGTTCTAACTTATCCCATCCTACGTGCTCTAGAAATTGGGCATTAGCACTACATAACACCTTAGATGTGCCTTTCTCCCAAAATCTATATGCCCTATGGTTAGCTTGGTAACCAACGAAGAATAATTGTTTATCTCTATGTTGCCCTTTACGCCTGAGTTGTGTAGGGATATGCACCCATGCTGGTGCACCAAATGTGTGCAGGTAACTCAGATCAGGCTTCCTGCCATGCCACATGGTGAATGGTATTTCACCAGTAGTTGAGTTAACAACGTTGTTCAATATGTTATTAGCACACATTGCAGCCTCCCCCCACAAAGAATCAGGTAATCCAGAATCAGTTAACATTGTTCTAACCATTGCCTGTAGTGTTTGGCCTCGCCTTTCAATAAATGCATTGTGTTGTGGTCTGTATGGTGCAGATGTCTTATGAGCTATTCCAGCTGCCTTTAACCTATTCTGGAATTTGCTATTGACAAATTCCGTGCCATTATCTGTCACCAGGGTTATAATTTGCCATTTGCTTTTTCTTTCAGCAAACTTTAACCAGTTGAAGAAATGTTGATATGTTTCAGTTTTGCTTTTCATTAGGTAGCAAAACCCATATCTAGAGTAATGGTCCATAATGCTCAGTATATATCGAGCACCCCCCATACTGGGTTTCTTTGGACCTATAATGTCTGCAAATACAACTTCTAAAGGTTCTTTAGTTTTAAAACCATTTAGCCTATTTGCAGGCAATATTTTACTCTTATCTTCACAACAGACATTACAACGCAAATATTTATCACAGGGTTTTAACCTTATTCCTTCAGATAACTCTACTGTACGTTTTAGCATTTTAAAATTTACATGCCCCAAACGTCTATGCAATAAATGGATACATTCATCATGAGGCTTGATATTATTAAATACAGTCTGTGCCTCCCCTTTCTTACTATCATGTAAGACATATAATGCTCCATTTAAAGCTGCAGTTATCTTTTTGTTATCTTTTTCCAGTATGCACTTATTATTCTTAAATGTAACTACATATCCTAGTTTATCTAATACTATTACAGAAAGTAAGTTCATCTTTAACTGTGGTACATACAACATTTTTATATTCTGGTTTAAACATGGACAATAAGCAATACCTTCACCCTTGACCTTGAGATGCCAACCATTAGCGAGTGATATATGCTGAGAGCTTGTAGACATTTTTATAAACTTTGTCTTATCTCTCGTGATGCAGTGGGATGCTCCACTGTCCACCACCCATAAATCATTCTTCATATCACAATTGCCAAACATGGCCAGTTCAAAGGATTTCTTTGGCTTCTTTACATTCTGGCTTTTTACTTTTCTGCAGAATCTTGCCAAATGTCCTCTGCCTCCACAATTAAAACACTTTTTAATTGTGTATGCCGTCGAAGATAAATTCTCTTCTTCCGGGTGCTTTCCTTTACACAGCTGGTTTCTTTCCAGCTTTGAAGATAATTTCTCTTCTTTATTAGGCTTATCTTCTCTCAGCTGGTCACGTTCAAACCTTCTTCTGGCTTCTTCTAATAGCCTGCCAGTAATCTCAGTTACTGATAAACTGCCTTTTGGCAACACCTCTAATGCAGTCACAAAATCATCATAGCTTCGATCCAATGAAGACAATATGATGTATACTTGTTGCAACTCATTAAATATAAGCTCTTTTTCTTGTAATTCTTGAAAAATGCTTTTCATACAGTTTAAATGAGTTAACATGTCTCCATTTATCTCAAGATGTGTTCTAAACAGCTTCCGTGTAAGATTGATATGAGCTCCTACACTGTCTCGAACATAAATCCTTTTGAGATTCTCCCAGCAGTCTGCAGCATTTTCCACTCCTCGGATATGAATGAGTTGCTGGTCAGACAGAGTGAGACCTATGATGCACAAAGCCTGTTCATTCTTTCGTTCATAGTCCTGTATCAGTTTATAATCCTCTTCATCGTTGGGATTTAAGTTTGATACATCTGGTGGGTTTGTTATTATGTTCCACAAACCCTCTCTTCGTAGAAGTAAACTACATTTCATTGACCATGAAACATAGTTTGTTCCATCTAGTCTGGATATCATGGACAGATGTGGCAAATTTACTTGTGCCATTGCTCTTGTGAAAAATAACTATTTAACAAACAGTTTGTATTTACAGTAATGTGCAACTCACACCAGCTCTCACTGCTATATCCTGGTTAGTTAGACTGTGCACACTGCTGGGCCCATAACCAATGTTAGTGTTTGGGGATAAACCCCCAAGCAGAGTATGCAGCAGCAGTCAAGCCAGGCAGGCAAATGAGAGAGAGAGGGCCCAAGAGTATACACACACTGGAGACAAAAACACTGTTTGTGGTTTTAAAATAGTTATTTAATACACACAGAGATTAAGAAGTGTCATTCAGTCCATATATCATTATCCAGTATATCCATCCAGTTATCAAGTCCATTAACAGTAAATACAATGTCCTTATCTGCTTGTAAATCTTCTCCTCCCGATACCTTTCTCTCAAAGACAACGCTGAATCCTCAGCTCACCAGGCAAACAGTCCTTGTGTTCAGTTGAAATGGTATCTGGCACAGTAGCCTCAAAAGCAAGCAGATAGACATTCCAGCAGGCAACAGACCAGGAACAGAACCAGGTGCATCCAGAAGCCGGGTCTATTACGTTTCCCTTCCTACCTTTATGGCTGCCTGCAACCGCACCCACAATGACATTGCAGTTTCTTGTGCTTAAAGCTACAAGACACTTAATCCTAGGTTTACATATTTATTCAACCCAAACCTGGTTGGTGTATCCATATACCCAACAAGAACTTTCTTTATTCAGTTGGGCAGTGCCAAGTCTGCCAGATATCGGCAATTGCAAATCTCCATTCCCATGAAGCTTTCTGGGTTGGTATATTTTGTGCTGTCTTCCTGCTTGGTTGTCACTATTCGTTCTTTCCTTTTACCATCACCTATAAATTGGGAGAAGTTTTGACACGATGTGCTCCATAACAATTCAAACCCATCAGGTTCTTTTCTCTATAAGCACATGAAAGAAATCCTATGGTCCCATCTTCTACAGTTTTAGATTTTGGAATGTGACTAACAGAAAAGAAATTCAGCTGCCCTACTTCCACATTACAAAGCAAGAATTCTATTTAATCACAAGTGATGCAACCCATTGTATGAATAATGAAAAATATTTGTCTTCATGCTTGTGAGGACAAGACCATGTTAACATGTGTTTGTGTGTATATTAAATATATATATAATGTGAATGCAGAGATGATTTTTTTTATCGATATACATCCATGAATTAAGGAACAATGAGCAAAAATTGGTACATGTGTGGCATTTCAAATCAGTGACAATAAAGTGACTCATTTTCTTTCTCTGTTCAATATGAGAATGTTGGTTAAACACTCAGGATAAGTGTTCTGTCGCCAGTAAAGAGACTCGCAGACCGGAGTTGACTTCAGCTCTTTAATAATAAACAGTAACTTCAACTGCAGTCGAACCGCGGCAGCCCTTTTTATAGCGGCTGCTCCACAGCTCGCAACCAATGACATTTAGTTAAACTTCCCATTGCTATAGGCGGCCAATCAGATACTAACGTTACTAACCAATCATATCATTGCTTCTGCTAACCAATAGGAACATCGCCCTAGAAGTCTCTATTTAAATACACTACACCCCTCCCCTCTTGGTTCGTTCCAACGTAACGTAGTCGTGCAGGTAAGAGTGGCTCTTGTGAATCCTTGTTGACCTGTGCAGTTCAGTCCCTGTGTTGGTCTCCGCCGGTTCGAACAGGCCAGCTGTCCGTTCCAGTCTTCCCTCTGGAACCTCCTGGAAGGGTGCTTCGACCATGCCACTTCGGTCATGCCTTGGGTTGATTGGTCTTTCTCTGCAGTCTGGGTTTCTCTGCAGTCTGGGTCTGCTGGATGGGCAGCATGGTCTCCTCGCTGTTTATGTGGGCAGGTTGAGTCGGCCTGGCTGCTTCTCCCCTGAGGTTCCTTCAGCTTCTCTTGTTTCTCGAAGTCTTCTAATGGTAAATGATTTTTATTTCTTTCTGGATTCTCTGTTTCCAGTTGGTGTTTTGTAAATGGATGATTTTCATTTTCTTTATTATTAATTTGTCGTCTCCCCCCCCCCTCTGGATTTTTTATTAATGTCTAGGGGTGTTTGGAAAAATGTTTGTTCAGCATTTTGGGGAACGTCAGTGTCTCATTCGATGTGTCGGGACCATAGCTGATCGATGTGTCGTTTCCACAATCTGCCATTGGTGGTTTCTAGGTGGTAGGAATGAGGGCCAGTGATTTGCGTAATCGTTGCCGGTAACCACAATGGTTCTCTGGTAAGATTTTTTGCGTAGACTAAATCGCCTGGTAAGAAGGAGCGGTACTTACTGGATGAGTCTGGTGGCTTTTCTGGGTTGTAGGTAGGGTGCAGTCTATCCAAGTAAGATCGCAATTTTCTTCCCATCAAAAGTTCAGCTGGGCTCTTGTTCGTAGTTGTGCATGGTGTTATATGTTGGATGGTGAGCATGGTGTTGAGTTTTTCTTGCATATCACTTCCGTCAAGCCTTTCCAGTGCTTCTTTCATAAAATGAACCATGCGTTCCGCTCTACCATTCTCCGCTGGATGAGCTGGCGCTGTCAAAGCATGTCGTATTCCATGTTCCACGAGAAACTATTCAAAAGCCAAGGCTGTAAACTGTGGCCCATTGTCCAATACTACTACATCTGGTAGACCGTGGGTGGCAAAAAAATTTTTTAGTTGTTTGGTGACGGCTTCTGTTGTTGTTGAACTCATGATGATGACTTCCAGACAGTTGGAATAGGCATCCACGATGATCAGGTAAGTATAACCTTTTGTGGGGCTGGCTAAATCCATATGGATTCTTGACCAGGGGCCTCTGGGTGTCTCCCATTCGAGGACTGGTGCTGAGGGGGTGGGTGGGCCTGGAAGATTGGCATTTGTTACATGTTTTAACCCAGGCTTCAATGTCTTTATCTATTCCTGGTCACCAAATGTAGCTTCTGGCCAGGGACTTCATCTTTACTATGCCAGGGTGTCCTTCGTGTAGCATGGTTAGCACCTATTCTTGTAATTTTTGAGAAACAACCACCCGGTCTCCCCACAAAATGCACCCTTTCTCCAGTGATAATTCAGTTTGTCAGTTTTTAAAAGGTTTAAAAGTTTTGGTTTTTATATTTTCCGGCCAACCACGTCCCACCCAGTTCAATATCCGGCTCATCAGTGCATCTTTAGCCATTTCCCTTGCGATGTCTGATGTGGTGATTGGCCAATTTGGCATTGTTTCAATTTGTAGTGTCGGTGTCATGGGAGCTAGATCGTCATAGTGACCTGGTAGTGGTGCACGGCTTAAAGCATCTGCGTGGGGTATGGCTTTCCCTGGGTGATAAATGAGTTTGTAACTGTAAGCTGCTAGAAATTCTGACCATCTAGTCATTCTTGGGGACAGGATATTGGGGGTTGCCCTGTCTCCAGCTAGAATTCCCAATAATGGATTGTGGTCAGTAATCAAAGAAAATGTCCTACTGTATAAGTATTTGTGGAAATGTTTCACCCCTGAGATGGCTGCCAAGGCTTCTCTGTCTAGTTTGGCTGTACTTTCTTTTGGTTTTGGATAACGTCTTGGAATAAAAGGCAATTGGTGCTTCTCTGCCATCTGGTAGTGTGTGGCTGAGTATTGTGCCTATTCCAAAAGGTGAAGCACCGCAGGTGACAGTTAGAGGTAGCATGTTGCTGTATTGAATCAGTACTGATTTTGGCACATCCTGTGGATCCCAGGGACACTGCAAAGTCCCTGGTTGATCCAGGAGAAGACCTTTTGCCAGCGGCGGAGAGGCAGCCATTAAGCTGCTGAAGTTGGGATAGCTCCGGAACGGAAGAGACTGAAAGAGAAAGTGTGTTAGTTGGGTGAGAACTTTTTTTTTTACTGTTATTCTGAGACTTAAAGGACACCCTAGGAAAAAGGGAAATCTGTAAAAGTTTTGACAGAATTGAGTAAGCGGCAGTTTTTAAATGGAAACATCAAAGTGAGGCTTGGCTTTTTACTTTTTTTTTCTACTGGACTTCTATCGTGATTTAGCTTTGTTAACTGGACTGGTTTCTTTTCATATGTATGTATATTTATTTTTCTTCTCTTTTTTGATTTACTAATCTCTTTATATATTTACTAATATATAAAGAGATTTACTAATCTCTTTATATATATATATATATATATATATATATATATATATATATATATATATATATATATATATATATATATATACTATATATATATTAGTTTCTTTATTACTGGACTTCTATCGCGACTTAGCTTGGTTAACTGGACTGGTTTCTCTTTTATGTATATTTATTTTTCTTCTCTTTTTGATTTTTCAATCTTTTAGATTAGGGGGTCCCTTTATTTATTTTTTTCATATATATATATATATATATATATATATATATATATATATATATATATATATGTGGATCTTTGGTTGTTCGGGTTTTCTCCCGCGTAAGATTCGAAGTATCTAGGCAACGTTTCGATGAAGTCTCATTCATCATCTTCAGGCTTCTGTCTCCGGCTCTGTGCTTCTCAGAGTAATGTGAGATTGCAGATGCTTCCTCCTTTTAACTGCCAGTGGGGTGGGACTTGATTGGGTGGGGGCTTGGCTGTGTTCTGATTGGGTGGGGTGTGTTCTCATTGGTAGGGGTTTGGCTGTGTTCTGATTGGTTGGGGGTTATCCGTGTTCTGATTGGTTGGAGGCGTGTTCTGTTCAGGTGGGGGCTTGGTTGTGCTCAGGTTAGTCTTAGTTGCTGGGGATTTGAGCTGGTGAGTTGTGATCTTGCTGTTTGGCTTCGAGTTCGTGGTCCTTCTGCATCTTCATAGTGGGTGTCGGTTTGCTTCATGTATGGCTCGGAGGGTTTGAAGTGGGTAGTGATGCAGCTGCCGTGCAGCTTCTGCCGTGCAGCCATTTGGAAACCTGCCCTCATGAACAGATGAGTACCTAACATGAAGAAGGACACCAGACCCACACCCATGAGAGCCACACAAGATGCCACCACCACACTTCCATGTAGAAAACAGACTCCCACCCACTCAGAAGATGAGACACGACCATGGACCAGAAGCTGCACGGCAGCTGCATCACTACCCACTTCAAACCCCTCTGAGCCATACATGAAGCAAACCGACACCCACTATGAAGATGCAGAAGGACCACGAACTCAAGCCAAACAGCAAGATCACAACTCACCAGCTCAAATCCCCCAGCAACTAAGACTAACCTGAGCACAACCAAGCCCCCACCTGAACAGAACACGCCTCCAACCAATCAGAACACGGCTAACCCCCAACCAATCAGAACACAGCCAAACCCCTACCAATGAGAACACACCCCCACCCAATCAGAACACAGCCAAGCCCCCACCCAATCAAGTCCCACCCCCACTGGCAGTTAAAAGGAGGAAGCAGCTGCAATCTCACATTACTCTGAGAAGCACAGAGCCGGAGACAGAAGCCTGAAGATGATGAATGAGACTTCATCGAAACGTTGCCTAGATACTTCAATCTTACGCGGGAGAAAACCCGAACAACCAAAGATCCACATACAAATACCCGTGAGAACCTCAGAAAACACACACACACACACACACACACACACACACATATATATATATATTCTTTCCTTTTTTAAATTTCTATTACGTTCCATCTGGGAAAGGAGGGGGGGAGTGAGAACAAAGAAACTTTGTAACACTGCCAACTAGAGGCTTGAAAATATTTTACTTGAAGTTGAGAAAACTATGAAAGATTCCTCTTTCAAGGACATTGCAACTTGATAAGATAGAGGAAGAACATGAGAGTGTTATTGCAGGTGTTCTTCTGGATTTCTATCAACAATTGAAGTTTGGCTTTGAAGCTTGTGGAGAAGAGACTTTTAATAAGAGCCTTGGATAATTAAATAAAGTGCAGTGTGTTTTTTTTATTTTATTTTTAGCTGTGCCGCCCCTCCTTACCAGTTTTACTATACTCCTTTCCTTTTTTTTCCCTTAAAAGAAAAAAAAAATCTTTCTTTGTAATATTTTTATTTTTGCCTTCTGTTTTAAAGGGAAAGCCTCAGAATCTCTCCTTTGTCTTTTTCCATTGGGATTTTCTTTTTGCCATTCATATTTTTGGTTTATCTTTATGTGTTTTTTTTTCACTTTTGAGACCTCTCAATTGGATTAAGGTGTGAAGAACCTGAAAAAATTTTCTCTCATTCTTTTTTTTATTATTATTGGGCTTTTTTCTTTTTCTTATTTTCATTTTTTATCTTGGATTACAACTGACCATTTTATAATTGGGTTAAGGTCTTGAAGAACCTGAAGAATTTTTCTTTCCTTTTATTGGGCTTTTTATCTTTTACCACCTCTACCCCCCATTTTGGATTATAATTGGCTACTTGAATTTGAAGATTTTGACGTTCAAAATGAGTAGGAAACTCATACCTTCTGGTGCCTCAACTTCCACTTCCCCTCTCCACCATCTGGAGGTCAATGTTTAATTCAGACAATGTTAAAGCAAGATAAAGAACAAGAAAAAGTGACTCTACAGATGATTATGCAAGGAATCCAAGACATTAATTTGTCCATTAAAGACATTAAAACAAAATCAGATATCATTGAAAAGAGAATAGAGAATATTGAACAAAGAACAGAGAATATTGAACAAAGAACAGGCAAGACTGATGAAAAAACTGAAAATATTCAACAAATGATGGTGAAATATGATGAGAGATTACAAAAAATTGAAGAAGAAGATAAACAAAGAGAGGAGAAGATTGGAAATATTGACAGCAGACTAACAGTGGTTGAACAAGGTAAAAGTGGGATGCTGAAGTGGGAGATGGGCAGGTCAGAATTCTATCTTAGATTTCAAAATACAGAGGAAGAAAAAGGACAAAACCTAGCTGCAATAATGATAGAAATTTTGGCTGAAGCCTTGGAAATAACAGAGGAAAAGATGATGGATGGAGTAGATGAGGTATACCGAGTCTTTACAAGATATGCGATGAGAAACAACTTACCAAGAGAAGTTCACATCAGATTTACAAAAAAATCCATTAAAACACAAATATTACAAGTGGCAAGAGAGCAGACGTTGAAATATAAAGGCAAGGAGATTGTGGTTTTAAAACAAATACCTAGAAGAGAGATGAGAAGAGAATATCGATTCCTGATTAAAATGTTATTGAAAAAGGAGGTGAATTACAGATGGTTGATTCCAGAAGGACTAATGTTTACATGGCAAGAACAGAGACATAGAATTGATTCAATTGAGAAAGCAGAACTTTTCTACGCAGAATTTTTTGGAAGGAGAGAGGAAAAGGCAGAAAAAGAGGTCTCACTAATTGAATTCCAAGAGGACCAAATGGGGACTGAAAAAGAGGAAGGTGCAGTAGGTGGACAGGTGGAGATTAAAGAACAACATGAACCAAGATCTATGAGAGCTGCCAAACCTAATTACAAGATATAACCATGGGAGAGAAAAAACTGATTACAATGAATATAAATGGACTTAATTCGACTGTTAAAAGAAGGAAATTTTTTTCACAAATTAGAGAAATTAAAATTTGATATAATTTGCTTACAAGAAGTACATATCAAAAACAATATGAACAATTGTTGGCATAGCCAAAATTAGGGAAAATATTTACTTCTTTGACTCAATGTAAGAAAAGAGGAGTGGTTTTATACATTAAAGAGGCTATCCCAGCAAAATCGATTTATACTGATGAAGATGGAAGAGTATTAATGGTGGAAATAATGGATAATAATATGAAAACACTCCTGATTGCAATATATGCTCCGAAAGATAAACAAGAAGAATTCTACAAAAAATTACACATGAAAATAATTGGACTGGACTATGTCAATATAGTTATGATGGGAGATTTTAATGGAATTGTAGACAATAAATTGGACTATACAGCAACAACAACAAAGCAAAACAGAAAGACTCTCCCTAAATCTTTTTTTAAAATGACAGATGAATTAAATTTAAAAGTTATATGGAGAGAAAGAAATGCTAAAACCAAGCAATATACTTTTTATTCAAATAGACATTTATCATGGTCCAGATTAGATATGATATGGATCTCAATAGAACTAATATCTAAAGTTCAAGAAACAAACATTGAAACAAGTACTTGGGCAGACCATAATCCAATAACAATTAAATGGAAAGGGAAAAAAAAGATCGAGATGGACGTTAAATAATACTATTTTAAAGGGAAAAGATTTTACACAATGGATGGAGAAAGAATTGGCCTTTTTCTTTAGAGAAAATAAAAAAGAAGATACTTCAATTCAGAATGTCTGGGACACAATAAAGGCATATGCTAGAGGCTTGATAATAGACTATATAAGAAAAAAGAATATCAGGAAAAGGCAAGCCACTGAAGTTTTAGAAGATGAGTATAAAAGACTTGAAAAAGAACTACAGAAAATGCCACAGAAAAAAGACATTAAACTAAAATTGGACATAATCAAACATAACATGGGCCAAATAGAGAAAGAAGAATTGGCACAGAAAACTAGAAGTGCTAAACAGAACTATTGTCAGCCTCAAAATCTCTTCGGGTACCCTAACTGCTATCTATCTCATTTATTTCTCCCATATCTTCTCTACTGCTAGGCTTAATTCTTTCAGCTGTCATTAGCAATGGGGGGAGGGGTAATTGTGGGAGGGAAGAGAGCTGGAGGTGTTTGGCATTCCTTTACTGTGGGCAGCAAAAGGAGGGGGCGTGTGATTTCTTCTTTTCAACTTTCCATTTCCTTGCTAGCCTCTATCCCTTTTTGCGCAGCTGCAAAGTCTTATCAAAATATGTCAAGGTCAACGGACAGAGGCCCCATCACCACCTGAAGATGCCCACATGATCATATTCAGAACTTTTAATTGGAAGAGACTTCTGGATTTCGGGGGGTGGGAACAATTCCATTTCTTTGTATGTGTGATCTGCACGCCAAATTCTCAGTTTCAGAATTCCATCTGTAGCTTCCTTTTCATTTTCCAGTAAAAGGATAACTTTGCTCTGATCCATGGAGTCTGGGTATTTCTTTCTTGGATTTTGAAAGGAGCACACACTGACAACTATTTTAAAGATGCAAATAAACCAGGTAGATGGTTAGCATACAAATTGAGAAAGGAGAAAGAATCAAGGAAAATATCACAGTTAATAGATGATCAAGGCCAGGTTTGCTGTGGTAATAAAGAGAAAAAGGAAATTATTTGAGACTTCCATGGGCAACTATATAAGCAAGAGAATATTGTTGAGGAAATAGTATCTACAGAATGCTAATCTACCTAAGATACCTAAAGAGACTGAAAAAATGCTAGAAAGTAATATAACAATGATGGAATTAAGTGAAGCACTTAAGAAACAAAATAATGGGAAAGCACCAGGTCCAGATGGGCTCCTGGCAGAATTCTCCAAAATACTACAAGAATCATTGAGCATTCCACTGCTAGAAGTCAAGAATGAAGCTATGTTAAAGAAAATGATACCTGAAACATGGTCAGAAGTTTATATTACACTTATTCCAAAAGAAGAGGCTGATCCATTGCAAATTAAGAACTATAGACCTATTTCTTTACTAAACTCAGACTATAAAATCTTTGCTTCAATTTTGGCAGAAAGACTTAAAAAATACTTAAATAACTTTATTCATCCAGATCAAAATGGATTTCTGCCAAAGAGACAAATCAAAGACAATATGAGAGTAATCCTGGACACTTTGGAATATTATGAGGCACATCCCAAAAAGCAAATGGCTTTGATATTCTTAGATGCTCAAAAGGCATTTGATAATGTGAACTGGAGACTTATGTTACTATTATTGGAACAGATGGGTTTTGCCAGAAAATTTATCCAAGCAATAGTAGCCATATACGATAAGCAAATGGCAAAGGTAATGATAGAGGGGGAATTCACAGATTCTATTAATATAAGAAAAGGTACAAGACAAGAATGCCCTCTATCACCTTTGCTATTTGGATTGACTCTGGAAGTGTTGAATAGAAATATTAGAGATGATAAAAGCATAAAAGGAATGAAAATTAAAAAGGAAGAATTTAAATTGCAAGCCTTTGCGGATGATCTGGCCTTTATTTTGGAAGACCCTTTAGAAACAGCTCCAAAATTATTGGAAAAGATAGAGACATATGGTGAGGTGGCTGGTTTGAAAATAAATAAAGATAAAACAAAGATTTTGACAAAGAATATGTTACTAAGACAAAGAGAAGAACTGGCAGACCTATTGAAAATTCAAGTCATGAACAAGGTCAAGTATTTGGGGATATATTTGACACCAAGATATAGTACATTATAAGAGAACAATTATATTGAACTTAAACAACAGATAGCGTTAGACTTGAAGAAATGGGAAAATCTACAACTATCACTAAGAGGGAAAATCTCAACAATCAAGATGAATATCCTACCCAGAATCTTATACTTGTTTCAAAACAATACCAATCAGGCTTGGAAAAGACTATTTTGAAGAGTTAAATAAAATTGTGTTGAAGTATATATGGCAAGGTAAGAAAGCGAGAATAAAGTTAAAACTTTTACAAGATGCCAGAATTAGAGGAGGTTTTGGTTTGCCTGATTGGGAGTTGTATTATCAAGCTGCAAATTTGATGTGGGACAAGGAATGGATAACACTAAGAAAGACTAGATTGTTGACATTAGAAGGTCATGATTTGTTGTTGGGCTGGCATGCCTTTTTATGGTATAAGGGAACTAAAATGCAGGGCTATTTTAGAAAACATATACAGGAGTCTTTGTGGTTAAATTGGGAGAAGATCAAAAGGCAATGTTATTTGAAAATTCCAGTTTGGTTATTGACCATTGAAGCATTTTCCTATCCTATAATTTATAAGAAGGAACAAACAGTTAGATATGGGGAAATACTGGATGAAAAGGGTGAACTTAAATCGATGCAAAACTTAGAGGAACAAGGTATAAAGATGAATTGGCTTTCATATGCGCAAATACATTCAAGGTATCTTATAGATTCTAAACCGGAGGGATATTATGATAAATTGACTGATTTAGATAAGATCTTGACAGGTACTAATGAAAAGGTGATTAAAAAATTATACGGTTATTTACTGGAAATTAAATTAGAGGAACAACAAGTCAAAGAAACTATGATTGCTTGGGGGAAGAATTTTGGATATGGGATTGATTTAGAGAAATGGCAAAAATTGTGATCTCAAAATTATAAAATGACTATGTCAACAGTTTATAAAGAAAATTTGTATAAGATGTTTTACAGGTGGCACTTTCCCCCAACAAGAATAGCAAGAATGTTCAAGAATAAATCTGAAAAATGCTGGAAATATCATCAGATACCTGGCTCATATTATCCTATGTGGTGGACTTGCGAGGACGCTAGAAAATACTGGAGTAAAATTCGCATGTGGTTGGAAAAAATGACAAAGAAACACATAGATTTGAAACCAGAGATCTTTTTATTGGGAATTTTACCTGACATATATAGTAAAGATTTGAAATACCTGATTGTAAATGTATTAACAGCGGCTAGGATTGTATTTGCTAAAAATTGGAAAAATGAGAAAATACCATTGCAAGAAGAGATTATTAAGAAAATATTGGAATGTGCTGAAATGAGTAGATTGACATTTGAAATTAGAGAACAAGAGGATAAACAATTCTATAAAATTTGGGACCTTTTCTATCAATGGTTGGATGATAAAATACAATAATAGAATATTTAGAATTTTAGATAATAATGAATATATAAAGAGATTTTTTTTTCTTTTTTAGTTGATATCACATCTATAAAATGTCTTCAGGATAGATTTGGTATGATTATATGATTTGTTATAAAATAAATTAAGTAAATTACAGTTATCTCGCAAAGTATGAATGAACAAAATCACAGTCAAATGATTGTTTAATAGTGATACTAGGGTATATAATTTCTGATTGATAATATGAGTTATTATGTAATGTAACTGTAATTGAGACTACGAAATGAATGTATAAAAACTGATAAACCAACCGACACACTGTACATTTATGAAAGAAAGCTGGATGTTTTTATATTTTGTTTGTTTTGTTTGTCTTAAAAACTAATAAAATTGTTTTTTAAAAAAAAAAAAAATTAATGAAACCCAAAAAAGCCTGTAAATCTGTTTTGTTTTTAGGTCTGGGGGCTTCCTTAATCGCAGCGTATTTTTTGTGTGGGGGGTGGATTCCTGCTTCATCAATAAGGTATCCCAGGAACTTGACCTGGTTTGTGGCAAGTTGGCATTTTTCTTTTTTGACCTTGAGTCCTGCTTCTCTAAATTTTGTCAGAACTGCCCTTAAACAGTCTTTTAGTTGTTTTTTGTTTTCAGCAGATATTAATATGTCATTGAAATAGGGCACCACCCCTTTTAGACCTTGTAGAAGGCTCTGGAAAATGCCAGGGGCCACGCTTACACTGAATTGTAATCTATTGCATTTAAATGCTCATCTGTGCGTTATGATGGTTTGTGCCTTGGCCTTTTCAGGATCAACGGGTAATTGTTGATATGCCTTCGCGAGGTCGAGTTTTGCAAAAATCCTGCCTCTTCCCAATGAATGCAACAGGTGTTGGACTCCTGGAACAGGGTATGCGCTCTGTTGCAATGCGTGGTTCAGGGTGGCCTTATAGTCACCACAGATGCACACGGACCCATCAGGTTTTATAGGGGTCACAATTGGGGTCTCCCATCTGGCTTGGGCAGGTGACTCTAGTACCTCCTGAGTGATTAGTTTGTTTAGTTGTTCATCCGTTTTAGATCTTAGTGCAAATGGTACCTGTCTGGCTTTAAGCCTAACTGGAGCTACGTTCGGGTTTAAGTTAAACGATATAGGGGGTCCCACGGTACTTGCCTAAGGTCCCGTCAAACACATCATGGAATTCTTCTATCAGGTCTTTTTCCCAGTCAATCATGGTGTTGTTGTTTATTCCTGTCACCTCGATCCTGAGCGGTTGGAACCATTCCAACCTGAGCAGGCTGGGGTGATCTCTGTCAACGATGGTTAATGGCAGGATATTGGTGTACCTTTTAAAATTCACTTTGAAGTGTCCTAGCTCTACTACTGGTATTTTGTTACCCTGGTAGTCCTTGATGACCAGGCTTTGCTTCTCAAGTTCTCTGCATTGTATATCGGGAATTAAGCTTTTTATTGTGTTCCATGACACCATTGATAAATATGAACCGGAGTCTACTTCCATCTCGCACGGCTCGCCTTCGATCAGGATGTTGATTTGAACCTTCTTAGTATTTGTTGTTCTGGCCAACCCAATTATGATAGTTTGGTGTGTTTCTTCCTTTTCATCTTTCCGTTGACATTTTTTGTCATGGCTCCAATGGCTTCCGGTTGTCCTTTCTTTATTTCTGGAGGGGGGGGGTACTGCCTTGTCCCCTTGAACTATAGCTCTTTTTGTTTCGGCATACCCTTGCGATGTGCCCCCGTTTCTCACAATGCTGGCATGTGGCATCCAGGAATCGACACTCAGATCTTCGGTGGTTTCCACCGCAACCCACACACTAGAACTCAGATCTTCTGCTTTGTCTCTCTCTCTGGTTCCTTTCTGAATAGAGTCTGTTCATTTCCTCATCTTCGTCATCTGAATCGGTTGATGATTCAATGTCCTCATGGTGAGAGGTTGTGGCAGCATGCTTTTGGGTTCCCTCTGTCTTCTTTTTGTTCATGCCCGGGCTGCCGATCTGCTTCATTTTTGCTGCAGATCGCTTTGCGGCTTCAGCAGCAGTTGCTTCAGTAATGGCTTCATTCATGGTGATGTTTAGTCAGTTTAGTAGTTTGCTCTGTAAAGGTTGCATCTCTTGGTCCAAGGACTATGCAATCCCTCATGGCTTCGTCCATGCTGAGGAATTCGCATGCCCCCCCAATGTCTCTTAAGGCTGCTACGAAGTCTTCAATGCTCTTGCCTTCTAGTTGGTCACGCTTGTAAAACTTGTGTTTTCTAATCAGGTTGGATACGGCTGGTGCGTAATGGTTCCTCAACATCTGATTCAGGTCTGACCATGCCATCTGTTTAACGTCATTTGGTCTTGCTAATGCCTTGGCCATTTTAAAAACAGTCGGACCGCAATGCGTTAGGAATACGGCTCTCTTCCTTTGGTCGGTGATTCCTTGCAACTTGTTGCTTTCTAAAAATATCAGGAATCTGTCAATGTATGACTCCCAGTCTTCTTCAGCTGGGTTGAACTGTGCATGTGGTGAATTGTTGCCGGCCATCTCGTTGGTCCTTCGGCTGTCATTGCCATGTGCTTACGGTCTTTGTCTCTTTGATCCCACCCTCGTCGCCAGTGTTCTGTCACCAGTAAAGAGACTCGCAGACCGGAGTTGACTTGAGTTCTTTAATAATAAACAGTAACTTCAACTGCAGTCGAACCGCGGCAGCCCTTTTTATAGCAGCTGCTCCATGGCTTGCAACCACTGACATTTATTTAAACTTCCCGCCGCTATAGGTGGCCAATCAGATACTAACGTTACTAACCAATCGTATCGTTGCTTCTGCTAACCAATAGGAACATCGCCCTAGAAGTCTCTATTTAAATACACTACAATAAGCTTTCTAAATATTCAAACTTCCATTCACATATTGAGGAAACATCTGGAACAAAATAATTTATTTGGAGATTAAGGTAGATGTGCCTTCTCCTCACCTTTGACACTAGGGGGCAGTGTTGCCACATCAAATTCCATGGCCTCATTGTGGTTTGGGCAGGGATAAATAAATTCTAAATAGATGCATAGATATATTTTGGAAGTGTTATCATTGGATATTTTTTCTGTAATTGTTCCCTGAAAATCTCTCAAGAACACTCCACATCTCAGGAGGTTATAATCCTTCCTGTGAAGCAGAGAATTTTCATAAAAGGTTTGTGTGTCATTGGTTTTTGTCACCAGGAAAACTGTCCAGGCAAAACTTTGATGAAATGAATATGATATACAGAGACATTTTATCAGATTTGGTGGATATGAAAAATCTGGAATTTTATCCAGAAGATTTTGAAGGTAAAGTCAAATAGAAAAAAAGTCATGATTTTTTCTTTTTGAAAATGATAATTGCAGAAAGACTATTATGTACTTTTTAATTTTCCTTCCTTCCTTCCTTCCTTCCTTCCTTCCTTCCTTCCTTCCTTCCTTCCTTCCTTCCTTTGTTATTATTTTAATTTTTATGGTTGCCCATCTTATACAATCAACTCTGGGCAATTAAGAAGTAACAAAAACACCGCACAAAATAGTCTCCAAACAAAAATTATTCTTTCTGGTCTGTATTCAATTCTTTTGGGTTTCTTCAAAAGGTCATGTGAATTGCAGGGTGGAAGGTGTATAAAAACTTGTTCATGATTTGTTACTTTGAATAATGTTTGAGGTATGGTGACATTTTGCAAGTATTCGTTTTAGTTACTCTTCTATTTATCTTTGGACTTGAAAATTATATAAAAATCAACAGTGCAGGGCTTGTACAAAGGCAACTATGGAAATACTGCTCTGAGGAGCACTTTTATCTCAAGCAATATGTAAATGAAGGCTCAATTTCCCCTTTAAAGGCAACAGTTGACACCCACCAACACAAAGTTTGTTCATTTTCCTAAATCCTTTTTTATCCTATATCCTCCATTTATTAGAGAGAAGAAGAGATGATCCTGTACCTAATCTTTTTATACTCAATTGTACTCCTTGGAGGTAATGTTACACTCTATCTAGAGTTTCCTTCCATTTTCTGTTCTTATATTCAGGAAATCTCATTGAGAAACTTTTTTTTAGGTGTCCGATCTCAGGTCCAGTTGGTGGAGTCTGGAGGGGATGTAAGAAAACCTGGAGAGTCCCTCCGTCTCTCCTGCCAAGCCTCTGGATTCACCTTCAGCAGCTATTACATGCACTGGGTGAGACAGGCTCCAGGGAAAGGACTGGAATGGGTTGCTTCAACCTCCAGTTACTACTCTGACAAAGTGAAGGGGCGATTCACCATCTCCAGGGACAATGCCAAAAGCCAGCTGTATCTGCAAATGAACAGCCTCAAACTGGAGGACACAGCAGTCTATTACTGTGCAAGAGACACAGTGAGAGGAAGTGAGTCTGAAGGCAGGCAAGAACCTTCTCTCCTCTGAATTACTTATACTCAGTCTCTTTATTTATTTTAATATTGCCATATGGAGAAAAAATCCAAAAGCTCAGAAAACTAAACCTCTGGTCCCAGTAAATGACCCAGATTGGCTCCCATAATACAACATACTATTTCCATTTTTTTTCTGTTTCTTTTCAGCCAACGTCTCCATTTTTAATCTTCCTTCCTTCCTTCCTTCCTCCCTCCCTCCCTCAAAATGGTTTATTATTATCACTATTCAAGCTACAGTGAGTATTTGTATAAAAATTTGTATTGCAATTGTTTTCACTATTCCTTTGGCCATGGTAATTATTTATATTTTTATGGCTGCCCATCCTGACATATCCATTCTTTGCAACTAACAGCTGATAAAAATGATCACATAAAATAGCAGATTACCACTAATTATTTGGAATTTGTTATAACGGTTCTATTAAGGGAAAAATGAATAAAACCTTTCCTGAATTCAAATGTCTGGCACTTTAAATGTTTTCTAATGTGTATCTTTCAAATGTTCTTTTTTGCTTGTTCGTCATTTCTTCTCTTGAATCAGTTTTGAGAAGTGATGAAATTTTGCAAGTCCTTCTTTTAATCATTCTGCTGTAAAAGCTGCCTTCATTTTTCTTTTGGCTGGAAAGTTAGTAAAAATTAGCTGTGACAGAAGTGTGTAAACACAACTATGAAATCCCTCCTCTGTGGAAGTCTTTTATCTCAACCAATATTAAATTAGGGCACAATTTCCCCTTTAAAGGCAACATTTGGTTTCCAACAGCACACTGGGTCCATTTTCCCAATCATCCCCTTTCGATTCCCTTTTATTCAGTTTCACCCTTTATCAGTTGATCTGGCTTCAGGAAAAAAAAATACAATGTATGGAAGGTGGTCCTTAGTACCAGGGCCAAAGGCAGGAAATGAAACATTAGGATAACCTTCCTAAATATCCAAACTGCCAGAAAGATATTGAGGAAATTTATGAACCGAAAGAATGCTGTTGCAGAATTAGGAAAGTATCTGCTTTCCTCATGTTTAAAACTAAGGGGAAACATTGTCCCATCAAACACCATTGACTATGTGCAAAGGGAGTTTGATAGGCAATAAAACAAGTCTCATTATATATTGTCTCACTTATTTTGGCCATGTCACGTGGGGGAATTCACTGGAAAAAACAATTATGGTAGGAAGAATTAGTGGTAAAAGGAATCTCGGCCATCAAAGAACATATTGGCTGGACAGTTTGCTCTGACAGCAGCCAGAGCATAGAAAAACTCAAAAGAAATAGTGCAAGATCAGAAGATGTGGAGAGACCTGGCTCAGAGAATCACCAGGCATCAAAGCAACAGAATGGATAATGTTACATATTACCAAATATGGCCACAAAGTGGAGTTGGCTAACAGATTCTACTCATTGGCCCAGCCACTGGTGGGAGAAATAAAGCCCTGTCAGTGGCTGAAGTTTTGGGCAGCATTGGCTTCAAAAGCCAGCTCCAACCATGGCTATGCGGCTTTTTCTTAGTTGAAGACAATAAGGAGTTTTACCTGCTCCTGCCTTGTCCTGTCTCTTATTCCTGCAGACTCCTCCAACACTGTCGACGAAGGTGGGATTCTGAGCTGTGGAGAGAACAAAGGACACCTTGTGGACTTTCAGATGCCATTCTTTGCGATTGCGACCCTGCTGACTAACATGGCTCAATGCCCAACAGCCTGGCACACTGCCCGATGTCGATCCCCTATGATCCAGCAAAGGAGAAATGGTCCTCATACATGGGCCAATTTGATCTGCACCTGGAAGTCAACAGACTCCAAGCAGCCCCCAATGCACAGAAAGAAACATTGTTCCTGACCTACTGTGACACTGAAACCTATGAAATGGCAGATGGCCTAGTAGCAGATGACCTGCGGAGTGTGTCCTGGGACGAACTCCAACAGGCACTCAAGGGACATTACACCCCCTCTCCATACTGGTATGTCTTTTACATGCAGAGCCAGAGAGAGGAGGAGATGATAAACGCATTTGTAGCCAACTTGCAGAAGATAGCAAAAAACTTAAGGTTCCCAGACAATGAAGGAATGATCTGAGACCGAATCATCCTAGGAATGAGGGACCTAGCACTACAAAAGAAATTCTTGGCCTGGGAGGATGTCTCATTCAAAGAGGCCATCGATGAGGTACGAGCTGCAGAGTCCTCTGATAACTCAGCAGCACAGATCAGAGGATGGGGAGAATCCATGCAACCAAAACTGATTGCCACCCCAACTGAAGCGAATCTGCCCCTGAAGCAAGTGAGGACAAAGACCAGGAAGTGCACAAGGTGAAGTCTGGTAAGCCAGATGGGAAAACAGGAAATAAACAGTGCGGGGATTTTGGAAGATATCACCACTGCTCGGCATGCCATTTTAAAGACACTATCTGCCAAAGATGTGAGCGCAGAGGACACATCATGGAGGTATGCTGGGCCATTCAACCAACGAACAAGCAAGGCAGGTGGGCACCATCATCACCGAGGCAAAAATGGCCATCAAGGGGGAGGGCAGAAAGTTCTTGGTAGGAAATTCAAAAAGAGAGATGATGCCAGGGAAGAAGAAGTACACTTCACCTTCACTGGCTCTGCACAGACCCAGGTGAGACACACCAATGCCTACAAGACAAACAAGGTAATGGCCACTGTAGCCCTGCCAGAGGGAAGTAGACTCGGGGTCCTACATATCCATGGTCTCATGGGACACCTTCAAAAGTCTCCAACCCAAATTGTGGCACAACCAATTGAAACCACAGACTTTTATATAAAAGGACTACCAGGACTGCTGCATACCTGTACTGGCCAGAAAGCAATACGGACACTTCCAAGGACCTCTGCCACTCACCATAGTAGACCAGAACTTGCCAAGCCTACTAGGAAGAGAATGGTTCCAGCATCTCCAGATCAACATCACTGGCATTCACGCAGCAGATACCACAGAACTGGAATGGGAATTCAGTGATGTCTTCGATAATAAACTGCGCAAATATATGGGGACCCCTAGATTGTTTAATTTAGACCCCAACATTGCCCTGGTCTGCCTGAAGCTGTGGCGAGTCTTGTTTGCTCTCCAGCCTAAGGTCGAAGAGCAACTAGGTAAATTAATTGCCCAAGGGGTCCTTGAATCAGTGGACCATGCCAAATGGGAGACCCCAATCATCATCCAAGTGAAACCAAACAGGTCAGTCAGGATTTATGCTGACTACAAGACAACCCTGAATAAGCCTCTCCGGCAAAGCGCCTACCCTATGCCCATAGTACAGCACCTCCTGCACTCCCTGGGCTAAGGGACTATATTCACCAAATTAGATCTGGCCCAGGCCTATCAGAACTGCCTGTCAACGAGGCAACCACTAAAGTGCAAACCATCATCACTCACCGGGGCATGTTCAAACGTAAGGACTACACTTTGGAGTAAGCATAGCCCCCGGCCTGTTCCAAAGCATTATGGAAAGGCTGCTGCAAAATATTCTGGGGGTGATACCCTATTTTGATGATGTGATCATCTCGGCCATTAGCAGAGAACAATTAATGGAGTACATAAGGGCAGTTCTGGGGAGATTCCAAGAGGTGGGACTGAAATTAAAGAGGAATAAATGCCATCTGGTCATCCCCCAATTGGAATTTTTGGGCTTCCTGATAGAGACAGCAGGCATCCAACCCACAAACGGAAAGTTGAAAGCAATACAGGAAGCCCCCACCCCACAAAACAAAGCGGAACTGCAAGCATTCTTAGGATTGCTCAATTTTTATAATGTCTTTCTACCACAGAAAGCAACTATCACAGAAACGCTCCACAGACTGCTCGATAAGATGACCAGCTGGACCTGGGGACAATGTGAGGCTGATGCATTTAAAAGAATAAAAAAAATCCTGACATCCAGCAGTGTTCTCATGCAATACAGCAAAACTCTGCCATTGACAATCACACGCAATGACTCCCTTTATGGAATCAGAGCAGTCCTCAGCCACAAACTACCCAATGGGACTGAAGCCTCCATTGCATATTTCTCTAAGACACTATCCAAAACACAAGGGAACTATAGGCAAATTGACAAGGAAGCACTTGCCCCGGTAGCAGGGGTAATAGGGTATTCCATGAATACCTGTACCGAAGACAATTCAACTTAACTACTAACCACAAACCACTTCTGGGCATCCTTGCCAGAAATAGACCCACACCAAACATCCTATCACCCAGGATGTTAAGATGGACTATGTTCCTGGCTGCATATAGCTACCATCTAATATACCAGCCAGGAAAAGACATTTCAAACACTGACACATTAAGTTACTGCCCCCTCCTGGATCTTGTCGAAGACCCAGCACCCTCCACCACAGTACTTATAATAGAAGAACTACAGACCTTTTCAGAAATCACCAGATTCACAGCATGCGACAAAACCATGGTGCAGATTTCGGACTGGGTGTGGAGGGGATGGACAGAATCCATACAAGGGGATGAACTTAAATCATATAAAAACAGACAGACTGAGCTATCCATACTCAAGGGCTAAATTACTATGGGGAGAGAGAGTGGTCATCCCCTCCCCCAAGAAACAAAGTACTAACAATGCTACACAAGGGCCACCTGGGGATAGTCCCCATGAAAACCCTAGCCAGAAGCTATGTGTGGTGGCCGGGACAGGACAAAGAAATAGAGATCTGGGTCACCACCTGCACACCCTGTCAAGAACCCTGACCAGCTGCACTGAACCAGCCCTAGGAAGTAGGAGACACCTACAGCCCCATGGGACCGATTACATGTCAATTCCAGCGGGCCCTGCCAAAGGCAAACATTCCACATAGTTGTTGATGCTTACTCTAAATGGCTAAAGGTTAATCCAAAGTTACCATAAGATCCCTTCGGAAACTACCCACAGACTACCGGACATCCTCATTTCCAATAAAGGGCCCCAGTTCACCTCACAACCAGTTAAAAGTTTCCTAGCCAGACTAGGGGTCAGGCACACACTATAGGCACCTGCATATCAGAGCATGAATGAGCAGGTGGAGAGAATGGTCCGATCGACCAAGGAAACCCTCAGGAGAATGGGCAAAGGGGACTGGCAGGAAAGTATCAACAGAATGCTGTTGGCCCAACACATGCGACAACACACCGCAGCCTAGCTGAGCTATTGATGGCTCTGATCAACCCTAGACAGCACCCACCAAAATTCCTGTAGACTCCACTGGGAAGTGTAGGAACTTTTCCATAGGGAAAAGTCTATGCACACAGATACACAGGAGGACCCACATGGGTATCCACCAAAATCACCATGGTCACCGGATCCAGATCCTATCGACTAGAGACAGAGGAAGAAAAACAGTGGGAGAGACATATCGACCAAATCAGAGACCAGATTCCTATCACAGACAACTGGCCAGAAAATCAATATGAACAAACGAAACAGTCCCTGGCATAGGCCCAACCTGCAGAACCCAGTACAGGAACTGAAGGGCTAGCCTCAAACCTGAACAGAACATGGAGACATCTACCATGCGAAGAGGAAGTCCTGTGAGGTATGTCTGAAGCCTCAGGATCAATTATCTTTGCCACAACACAAGATGGTTTTGAGCCGCTTCCACAGGCAGGGACTGGAGCAGCAGTGGACCCGCCTGCTCGGGCCACTGCACCAAGAACATTTGAGGTACACAGGTCCAGTCACACCCATCAAAGCCCTGCCTACCTACGCGATTACATGAGATACGCAAGTGCTGATTGGAGGCACTCTAAATAGGAGGGGAGGGGTGTTACGTATTACCAAATATGGCCATAGAGTGGGGTTGGCTAACAGACTCCACTCATTGGCCCAGCCACTGGTGGAAGAAATAAAGCCCCATCAGCGGCTGAAGCTTTGGACAGTGCCGGCTTCAAAAGCTGGAGCCAGCTACGGCTGAATGGCTTTTTCTTAGTTGAAGACAATAAAGAGTTTTACCTGCCCCTGCCGTGTCCTGCCTCTTATTCCCGCAGACCCCTCCAACAGATAACATTATCATCATCATTAGATAATGTCTAATTTTGGAGGAAGTATAGTTTTTGTTAGTTTTGTTATTATTTCCTCAAAATCTCTCAGTAAAATTCCATGTATCAGGAGTCTACAATTCTCACTGTGAAGTTGAGAATGTTTATAAAATTATAAGTATCATTGTCACCAGAAAAATCAGTCCAGGTACTTTAAATCTTTGATGGAAATCAAAAGAACATAGAGGGAAGTTTTATCAGGTTTCATGGACAGGAAAAGAAAACAAATCTTAAAAATGTTGAATACAGATATGTACACTAATCCAGAATATTTTGAATGAATAAACTACAGTTGAACTCAAAGAGTTTTCTTTTGGACTATTAGACAGGCAACTAGGAAAAAAAGTCACAAAGCTCTCTTTTTATATGTGTTAACTACAAGGAGATTGTTCCAAAAATGGAACCACTCAAACACAACCCACAATGGAAAGATGGGCAGTGAAGATGAAGGAACCTGAAGGGAAGCTTCAACTAACATCTTTAATTAGAAAACTCATTATACGCATTTGCAGGAAATAGAAATACAAGGAGTCATGATTTCTGGTTTTTATGAAGAAAAAAAAAAGGTTTGTAGAAAAACATGAGCTCTTTTTTTGTAAATATCCGTAAAATAAGAGTTAATATTTCATCTATACTTATATTTGCTGCAGAAGAAATAAGAAGCTTTCTGTTTCTTTTCAGTCTCATTCTGTACTTTTAATGTTCCTCCCTCCCTCCCTTTGTTATTTTTCTTTTAAATCTTGAGATGATTTTTTTATCAATAAACATCAATGAATTAAGGGACAATGAGCAAAAATTGGTATATTTGTGATATTCCAAATCAGTGACTTGTTTCCTTTCTCTGCTCAGTCTGAGAATGTTGGTTAAACACTCATTTATTATTGACTGTGTATCATATGGACATCCAACAAATTGTGCTTTCTAAACTAGTTTTAATTGTTTAGTCACCCAAGCTTTTAGGACTCATGCTAATAGAAATTCTCCAGCATGAGTGTAAAAGCTCAAAAGACTAAATCTCTGGTCCCAGTGAATAACCCAGATTGGATCCTACAACACAACATCCTATTGCCATTCCTTTCTTCTGTTTCTTTTCAGCCAATATCTCCATTTTTAATTTTCCTTCCTTCCTTCCTTCCTTCCTTCCTTCCTTCCTTCCTTCCTTCCTTCCTTCCTTCCTTCCTTCCTTCCTTCCTTCCTTCCTTATTTTAATTTTTATGGTTGCTTATCTTAAGGAACCAACTTGGAATAAGTAAGAACAAAAAGACCACACAAAATACCTTCAAAATAAGAAAAATGATTTTGGTCTGCATTCAGTTTTTTTGGGTTCCTTCAAATAGCTTTTTTAAAGGGGATGGGAAAGGTATAAAACCTTTCTTGAACTCAGATATGTTGTTGTTTTCTAATACGTCACCTTGAATCACTTTCAAGAAGTGGTGAAAATTTTCAGGTTTTTGTTTTAGTTACTCTTCTATAAAGGCTGCTCCATTTACATTTGGACTGGAAAATTGTGTAAAAAATTAACTGTACAGGGCCTGTGCAAAGAGAAGCAATGCAAATCCTGCTCTGAGGAACTGTTTTATCTCAAGCAATATGGAAATGAAGGCACAATTTCTTCTTTAAAGGCAACAGTTGACACCCATTGACACAAAGTTTATTCATTTTCCCAAATTCTTTTTTATCCTAGTGGGTTATCCTAGTTGAAACATCTTTCTTTTTAGGCATCTGAACTGAGGTCCAGTTGGTGGAGTCTGGAGGGAATGTGAGAAGATCAGGGGAGTGCCTTCGTCTCTCCTGCCAAGCCTCTGGATTCACCTTCAGCAACTATGATATGCACTGGGTGAGACAGGCTCCAGGGAAAGGCCTGGAATGGGTAGCCTGTATAGGTGCAGGCTCATGTCCTTCCACTTACTACTCAGACAAAGTCAAGGGACGCTTCACCATCTCCAGGGATGATGCCAAAAGCCAGCTGTATCTGCAGATGGACAATCTGAAAGCAGAGGACACAGCTCTCTATTACTGTGCAGGATACACAGCGAGAGGAAGTGAATCTGAAGCCCGTCAAGAACTTTCTCTATTTCTGAACAGCTTACACTTATTTACACGCAATACTTGTATTTCTTTCCTTGCTCAATTTCCTCAGTTTTATACTTTCCTACATTATTATTCATTTTCCTTTCTTCTCCATTAATTTATTTTCAGAATGCTTAAACCCAAGTCTCTATACTTCTTAAATCTGTACAAAATTCCCTGATGCCTGTAACTTTCCCACTCAACTGGGCTGTGCCAAGGCTGCCAGATATTGGCAATTCCTAATCTCTCCTCCCATTGATCCTTCTGGATTTGTATATTTTGGACTGTCTTCTTGCCTTTTTGTCATTGCTTGATGGTTATTCTTACTGCCACTTATAAATCAGATGTTTTGCCATGTTATGGTCCATACTAACTTTGGGGTATGGGACATATTCTATTCCCTCGTTTTCCTCTACAAGGAAACAAAACAAATCCTGTGGTCTTGTCTTGTAAACCTCTAGATTTTGATGTGACTACAGAAAAGAAATTCAGCTGCACAGCTTCCACATTGCAATCAGGAATTCTACTTAATCAAATGTAAGTCTACCCATTGTATGAATAATGAAAAATATTTGTCTTGGTATTTATTAGGATATCCCCCTATAGATGTGTCTGAGTGTATGTTAAGGTATGTTAAAAAACTTTAATGTGAATGTGGAGATGACATTTTTTAATCCAAAAAAACCTATAAATTAAGGGACAATAGGCAATTGTTCCTTGCTTAATATACATCTGTGGCAATCCAAACTATTGAATACAAACTGATTCATTTATCTTTATTTGTCCATTGTGAAAATGTTGGTCAAGCATTTCTTGATTTTTGACTGTATGCCTTGTGGACATCCAAACATTTGTGCTTTCTAACCCATTCTTATTTATTCACTGAGATCACATGAGCACTGATACAATCAACAGACCATAGTTTAAGAATAACCATTCACACACACACACATATTTCTTGCCAGAATGTTTAAGTTAATTACTGTAGTTGTTTATTTAGTGATACAGTTCTTGAGTGAATCTGGGTTCTCCATTGACTTTACTTGTCAGAAGGACGTAAAAGGTGATCACAAGGCACCACAAAAGTCATAAATATGAGTTAGTTGCCAAATTTCTGAATTTTGAGCAGTTGCCCATAGAGATGCTACAACACTCATTAGTGTAACAAACGGTCATAAATCACTTTTTTCATTGATGTTGTAACTTTGAATGGTCACTAAGCGAACTTGTAAGTTCAAGTCTACCTGTATTTTCCTCTAGTACCATGCAGAAATCTGAAAATGAAACTTCAGGATAATCTTTTTAAATATCCAAACCGCCATTCTCATATTGAGGAAAAATATAGAGCTAAAGAATCTCCTCAGAGAATTAGAAAGACGTGTCCTCTCTTCACTTTGGACACCAGGGGGCAATGTTGACACACAAAACTCCATAGCTTATGGGGGAGGGTGAAGGAGGGAACAAATCAATTCTAATTAGATATTGTCTGATTTTGGAAGTGTGACAGTTGTTATTTCTGTAATTATTTCCTGAAAATCTCTCAAGAAAATGTCACCTTTCAGGAGGTTACAATCCTCCCTGTGAAACAGAAAAGTTTTATTTTTATTTTTAAAAGGATGCATATTATTTCTGGTTTTGTCATCAGCAAAACTGTCCAGGTAGTTCAAATCTCTGATAGAAATGAAAACAATGTAGAGGGATGTTTTGTCAGGTTTGGTGGCCATGCATAACCCCCCGCAAAATGTGCCTATAGATACATACACTAAACCAGAAGATTTTGTGGGTTAAGCTACAATGGAAAGCATAAAAAGAATTTTCTTTTTGGTCTAAGAGACAGGTAAATAATAATTATAAAAAAATCATGTAGCTGTCTTTTTATATATAGCAACTGCAAGGAGAAAATTGAAAGACTTGACACTACCCACATTGGATGGTTCACCGGTGAGATGATGGTACCTGCAGAGAGGTAAAACTAAAGTCTTTGATCAGAAAACCTTTCATAGACATTTTACATATAATGAAAAAAAATTAATCAATCTTCAAAGTACATTATGTTCTTTCTGCATTAGTCTACATTCAATTATCTGATACTTCAAGCACTTTTTTCACAACTGGGCAGCACCAAAACTACCAAATCTGGCCTCTCCCAGAAATCTTCATGTTTTCTTGTCACTGTGTGGCAGGAACTTCTTTGATTAGAGGGGGGAAAAAACATTATAAACATTTTGCAAAATATGCAGTCATGTTTTTTGTTTTTTCATGGTTAGAAAAAAATGGATAAAGAAAAAAGATGAGATCATTTTAGAACTGCAAACTTAACAGTTCATGTTATAAATGTACTTATATAGTAAATTTGGTACATATCAAAAATAGGAAGCTTTTGTTTATTTTCAATCTTCCTTCCTTCCTTCCTTCCTTCCTTCCTTCCTTCCTTCCTTCCTTCCTTCCTTCCTTTCTTCCTTCCTTCCTGATTATTACTTTACAATCTGCAGTGAGTGATTGGATAATATTTTTATTATAGTTGTTATTACTATTCCTCTTGATATTGTTATGAAATCTCTTTTATCTTAACCAATATGCATATGATCTTGGTTTGCATTCGGTTTTTTGTGGTCTCTTCAAAATGTCATATTAAAGGGAAAACATACAAAGCCTTTCCAGAAGTCAAATGTGCTACTTCTTATAAATGTTTTCCAATGTGTCTCTTTCAAATGTTCTTTGTTCTTCTTCATCCTTTGTTATGCTAAATCACTTTTGAAAAGTGATAAAATTTTGCAGGTCTTTGTTTCAATTTCTCTTCTATAAAGCCTGCTTCATTTTTGTTTTGATCTGGAAAAGTATATAAACATCAACTGTGCAGGGATTGTGCAAGAACAGCTATGAAATCCCTGCTCCAAGGAACTCTTTTATCTCAACCAATATGTAAAGGAAGGTCCAATTTCCCCTTTAAAGGCAACAGATGATTTCCTTTTCCAGTGACACCTACCAACACAAAGTTTGTGCATTTTCTCAAATCCTCTCCTTTCAATTCCCATCTGTTCATTACTGACAGAGTAAAAATGATTCTATGGCTAAACTTGGTATCCTTACTTGTATCCCTTAGAGGTAATATTTCCCTCTATGTAGAGTTTTTTTCCACCTGCTGTTCTTGTTTCCAGGAGACCTCATTGAAACATCTTTGTTTTTAGCTGTCAGATCTGATGTCCAATTGGTGGAGTCTGGAGGGGATGTGAGGAGACCTGGAGAGGCCTTCCGTCTCTCCTGCCAAGCCTCTGGATTCACCTTCAGTGACTACTACATGCAATGGTTGAGACAGGCCACAGGAAAATGCCTGGAATGGGTTTCAGAAATATATCCATCTTCAACTAGCATTTACTACTTAAACAAAGTCAAGGGCTGCTTCACCACCTCCAGGGACAATGCCAAAAGCCAGCTGTATCTGCAAATGAACAATCTGAAACCAGAGGACACAGCTGTCTATTACTGTGTGAGATATACAGTAAGAAGAAGTAAATCTGAAGCCCACCAAGAACTTTTTCTACTTCTGAGCATCTTTCACATATTTTCTGTCACTCCCTTTTTTTCTTTCAATATTGCCAAACTTCCACAGTTTCCTTCTTTTCTACAAGTTATGCATTTTCCATTCCTTCTCCATTAATTTATACTCTGTGTCCTGAAACCCAAGTCTCTAATGCTTTTTAATTCCTTCCACATATATCATTCCCGATGGTTTACTTGTTTCACATGAACACTTATTTAATCAAAAGAATAAGCAAACATAAACACTTTTAAAACTCATGACTTATTTTATTAAGCAAACCCTCCAGTCTCTAATGTAGATACTACATTGTTGTTGATGAGCAATTGTCTCATTTTTGTGTTTAAGATTTGAAATAGAACATGCAAAATTGCTTCATTTATTTCCTCTGTCATATATCTAATTATCATTTATTTAATGTTTGGCTGCATAATGTTTTCTATATATAATTAGCCAGTCAAAGAACAAAATAGATATTATGCAAATGTCTTTGATCAACCTCTCTGGCTCAACTTTTTATTACTTATCCCTTCCTACCTAATTACCAAGCTACCTGTATCATACATACATACATACATGCATACAATTTGCATGCCATCCATCTCATTATTAAGCTTCTCCCAGTAAAAGTAGGATGATCCGATCCAATAACAGAGTTGGAAGGGACCTTGGAGGTCTTCTAGTCCAATCCCTTGTTTAGGTAAGAAACCCTACACCACTTCAGATAAATGGGTATCCAACATCTTTTTAAAAACTTGTTGAAGCATTCATAATTTCTGGAGACAAGTTGTTCCTTTGATTAATTGTTCTGTCAGGAAATTTCTCTTAATTCTAACTTACTTCTCTCCTTGATTAGTTTCCACCCATTGCTTCTTGTCCTACACACAGGTGCTTTGACAAATAGTTTGACTCCCTCTTCTTTGTGGCAGCCCCTGAGAAATTGGAGCATTGCTATCATGTCACCCCTAGTCCTTCTTTTCATCAAACTAGACATACCCAGTTCCTGCAACTGTTCTCCATATTTTAGCCTACAATCCCCTAATTATCTTTGCTGCTTTTCTCTGCACTTTTTCTAGAGTCTCAACATCTTTTAAGAAAGAGTGGAATTTTGCAAGCCTTTGTTTTACTTACTGTTCTATAAAGGCTGCTTCATTTATGTTTGGACTGGAGGTTGTGTAAAAAATCAACTGTGCAGAGCCTGAGCAAGGACAACTGAGAAACATACAGAATAGGAAGCTTACTGAGCCTATGGAGTCATGCTTGAGGGAGGATTGGAACTGGCAGTATCGATGCTATACAAACTCATGGTCACAGCTGTGGGAGATTGCGATACCCCCAGATGTGAGCTGTCCCTCGAGAGAATCTGCACATTGCAGAAGGAGCTAGATGACCTTCTCGCTCAGTGGAGAGACAGCAAAAGTAAACTTAAGTCCATCCAGTCAAAGTTGGGTGACTCAGAGCTCTAAGAACACATTCAATGCTTCGAGGAGCTAAACAAGGAACATGAAGATTGCATTCGGGAAGGCAAATATTCCCTCCAGGCAGTGCTCCATGATGTGCTATAGCTGAAAGAAATGTCGAGAGAGAGGGCTACATCTGACATAGCCCCTCAGTCACATGTGTCCTCCTCCTACTTTTCTAAGAAAGCCTACTCCCTCCATCTCAAGCCAGCTAGAGCTCAAGCAGTTTCCAGCGTCTCACAGCAATTCTCTGCTGCTAGCTCTTCCCATCCTTCCAGAGCATCCTCCCATCGCAGCGACGTATCTAAAGCCCCAAAGGCAGCGAGTTATCTAAATGAACTGTAGAAGCTCAAATCGAAGCTGCAATAGCAGAGGCAGATTTACGTATAATGACAGAGGTGACACAGCAGAAGAAGGCAGTAGCACCTCAACAGGCAAAAATGGCCAAAGCTCAGGCCCAAGTGGATTTGCTCAAACGACAAAGAGAGACGGCATCAAAAACAGCACAGACCACTGCATTGCAGAAGGTGGCTGACAATGCCTCCCTCAACTTCAACCTTGGAGAGTTGGAAAGAGAGAGCCCAGATAAATGGGTCAAGGCCTATGTGGAGGAGCAGTACTTGCTACAAAATGAGCAGGTGGAACTGGCACAGTTAGTTAGCAGTCTCCCAGAACCAAGGGATCAAAGGGGAGAATCTCAACCACATGATCTAAATGCTGGTCACAAAACTGATGTCATAAGACCCCAAACTTGAGATTCCATTCCCAAAAACAGAAAACCTACCCCAATGTCTCAAAACCTACAGGGCAAGCAAATTAGTCCACCAGTAACACCAAACAGGTAGGCATGCAAGCAGCCAAAATTGCCACACTCAATCCACTGGTAAAAGAGTTCCTGCCACACCCTCAAGGCAACTCTAACGCAGATGTATGGCAAGACGAATGTGGTACCCACACCTGGCAGCAAGAGAGACTACCTGTGTATGTGTTAACAGCTCATGCCCTCCTCATAAAGTACTCTGAGAACAACCACAAAACATCTACAACACATGCCCTCAAGCTAGAATGCAATGCCTATAAGGATGCTGACAGCAACAAGAACCCAGCTGCTCTGCATCCAGACTCTGAGCCACTACAGCAGACAACTCATAACCCTCCCCGGCCAAGGAGCCTCAGCGTGCTATAGAGGCACACCCAGAGCCAGTGGTGAGTGTCAATTGCTCAGCAGTGTGCAATAACACACTGTCTCCTCGCTTGTGTCATCAGATCTGCTTAGCCAACATTTACCCCGATGGACACCCAGAAGAAGCAGTGAAGATATATGTAATAGTGGATAATCAGAGCAGTTGCCAGATCCACATTCTTTGAGCTCTTTGATGTTCAAAAGGAAGAAGTACATTTCACAATATCAACGTGTACCGTACCATGAAGCACGGTGGGGAGGAGAGCTACCATACTCTGTACAGTGCCATTAGATGGGAGTTCCCAGTTCCCATTGCCACTTGTGTTAGAATGGGATGGGATACCAGGTGATTGCAGCCAGATTGCAACACCAGAGGTAGCAAGCAACATACCTCACCTGAAGCACATGGCTCATCACTTTCCGGTAGCCAAGATTCTGCTCTTGTTGGGAGTAGACATACCTGATACTTTCATTCAAAATGAAGTAGTCAAAGGCCCCAAAGGTTCCACATTTGCCTTCAAGACAGTGCTAGAATGGGGAATCAGAGGGATAGTCTGTGTCGATTGGCTGCAGGCCCCATCCCAGGCACATGTCTTCGCAACATTCATTCTAATGGTTTTTTGACACCCCTTGGAACTGTTGGAAGCAAGAGTACCTGTCCACCCTACAAGGTCACCAGAAGTGACCAGCAGACTTTCACCAAGAAGCTCCACACCAGACCGATCACTGACCTAGTGTTGCTGTGGAGAAAGGCTGAACTTGAAGATTGAACCTCAAGCTTTGCATGCTTTGCTTTGTTTGATGCTATATTACTGTTTATCTTAGTTATATAGTTAATTTATAGTTAGTTAGAAGTAAATTCATAATTCCAGGAGGGGAGTATGCTGCCCAGACAGTATATAAGTAATGGGAATTGAGATAGTTAAGTTAGAATTTGGAGCTGCCCTCTTAAGGGAATGCCTCACGGTAAATGTAGTTAATGCATCCTGGGAAATGTAGTTCATGTCATGTAGTCACATCTGTAATCCTGATTGGCCACTGAATTGACCTTTGGTTGGATTGGGGTAGTTTCCTTCACTCTTGCCTGGACCCCAGCAGTGTTCTGGTGTCTCACCCCCTTGCTTCTTCGTTATGGGATGAAAGATCGCTATGCTTTTATACTATGAAGTCAGCTATGCAAAGAATTGGACATTAGATGAATCTCGACATAACCGTGAGTTATACCTTGAGGATGCCTTATGAACCAATAAAGAAACTTTGTATGGAAGCCTTTGTAGAGTTTAATCTGACTGTCTTTATATTCAGCCAGTAATTGCCAATAATTAAAAGACAGAACATTCATGATGTGCTACCTTGAATCACATTTGAGGAGTTGTGAAATTTCGCAGGTCTTTGTTTTAATTGCTCTACTGTAAAGGCTGCCTCATTTTTCTTTGGGCTAGAAAATTGTGTAAAAATCAACTGCGCAAGCCTGTGGAGAATTATGAAAACCCTGCTCTGAGAAACACTTTTATCTCAAGCAATGTGTAAATCAAGGCACTATTTCCCCTTTAAAGGCAACAGTTGACACCCACTCACACAAAGTATGTACTTTTTCCCAAATCCTTTTCTATCATGTATCCTCCATTTATTAGAGAGAGACAGAAATGGTGCTATTCCTAAACTTTTTATTCTTACTAGTATTCCTTGGAGGTAATGTTTCACTCTATCTAGAGTTTACTTTCAATTTCTTTTCTTATATACTGGAAATCTCATTGAAACACTTTTGTTTTCAGGAGTTCAATCTCAAATACAGTTGGTGGAGTCTGGAGGGGGTGTAAGAAGACCTGGAGAGTCCCCCCATTTCTCGTGCCAAGACTCTGGATTCACCTTCAGTGGCTATGAAATTCACTGGATGAGACAGACTGCTGGAAAAGGACTGGAATGGGTAGCCCAGATAAGTATAAGATCATATTACAGTTCCTACTCAGATAAAGTCAAGGGATGCTTCACCATCTCCAGGGAGGATGCCAAAAGTCATCTGTATGAACAATCCTTACAATCTTTATTGATTGTTTCCTAGTATGATTTGATTGCTTATTGTACCCTATGACTATCATTAAGTGTTGCAACTTATGATTCTTGACTCTTGACAAATGTATCTTTTATTTTATGCATACTGAGAGTATTTGCACCAAGACAAATTCCTTGTGTATCCAACCATACTTAGCCAATAAAGAATTCTATTCTATTCTATTCTGTTCTGTTCTGTTCTGTTCTGTTCCGTTCCGTTCCGTTCCATTCCATTCCATTCCATTCCATTCTATTCCATTCTATTCTATTCTATTCCAGTTAGTTGAGTCGAGTCGAGTCGAGTCAAGTCGAGTCGACTCTCATCTATCTTAAACCAGAGGACACTGCAGTCTATTACTGGGTGAGATACACAGTGAGAGGAAATGAATCAAGAAATTTCTCTACTTCTGAACAGCTTATGCTGATTTACACAAAGTCCTTTCCATACATTCTTTTCCTTGCTGAATTTTGTGGTGGTCTCTCATGAAAAGAAGACACTACGCAAAGTTGTCTTGGGATGAGAGCGCAGAGAGAACTCCAAAACCCTCTTTTATTAGAAGCAATCTTTGTTAACGTAGCAATTTTGTTAACATCCTATCACAAACACATCACATCACACAACATGCACTGATCATTCACATAAAGCATACAAGGCTGCAGAGTTTAAGTTTGCTACAGTTCTGGTTAAGAAATGGCAACAATTTGTCTTTCCTCCTTGCTCCGTGTTCCAGCCAACCACCAGAAGGCTCCGTTGTCCTAGCACGTACACAAAGAACAAAGAATCATAGTTCCCACATCTCCCCTGTTTTTCCTTTTTAAGAGACAGGGAGTGTTTTAGTCCCAATAACAGTTTTTGTCAGGTGCGTAGGCAAGAGTGCTGTCCATGCTGATGTTATCCACGGCATTCGTGACTTCTTCAACCATCACAAACATCTTGTCCTCGTCTGGGTCGTCACAGGTTGGTCCTCCTATCTCATCTTCGGATGGCAGTGGTTCATATGTGTTAGTTATTTGTTGATTCCAGAGAGCCATTACCTGCGCAGTGGCTTTTTTCTCAGCCAAGAGGGATAAACTGTTAGAAATTGTGCGTACAAAGATGGGTAATACACAAGGCAATACAACACATCCCGCAGCAATCATACCAATGAGCGCTACAATAGCTTGCAAACCAGGCAATTTTGGGAACCAGGATCCAAACATGTCTCTAAAATCAAGACCTAAAAAATGATATTGTGCCCCCTTAGATTCAGGTAAGTGAGTGTAGAAGCAAATGGGATTACATTTGTCAGTGGTACATGAAGTAGAGCTTGATTTAACAGTGATATTAATATTTTGAGGGCCTCTTACTTGAGCATAGTCAATAGGTGGGGTGTACCAGTAGTTGTAAACAGTGGTGGCCCCCAAGTTAGTCCCAGACACCTTTTGAAAGAGATATTTCTTTTCCTGTAGATAAGATCTCTGCCAGCTGTGTGAGCTGCAGGTAACTCCTGCAGTGTCATTAGGACCTTGACCTTTGCTGATGGCAAGGCAAACATCAAAGCATACTGAGGTGTTGGTACCCCCCCGAGTGACATTATGGGTTATGTACCCATTTTTTGTTTGACTGGTAGAGAACATTCCTGCAAGATCAGAACTGGAGCCACCTTTGTATGCATAGACATATAGGGATGCTGTAATGGGTCCCACTGCCTTGGGCTCATAGCACTGAATGCCTTCGGCAGTGTAACATCGCACATATTGAGTGTTGTTATGCAGACAAGGGGAGACCATCGTGGAGTTGCACTCAGGCTTCAAGGTATGATAGATCAGGGTGGATTGGGTTTTCGTTCCGCTGCGAGTAGTTTTGATGCAGGCGTCGCAGGAGGATGGGGTGGCTGTCGTATCGGCAGGAATGATGTGGAAACCCAGGAGGCAAATAATGAATGCAGTGGGCAGCTTCATTATGCTGATGTAGGCAAGGCTGGTTTGGGTAGAAAAGGCCTCACTTGTCATCCAGGGACCCAGGTGGTGGCGTTGTTGTAGGAAACAGCTGCGTACCCTCATCCCCAGGTTATAAGTTCAGCTGGCCCGTGCCATGTGGGATCTGGCAACTGTCAAAAGTAGACTGGAGGTCTAGGAGCATCCTTGGATGGAGAGGAAAAATGTCGAGAGGCGGCAGAAGAAGCAGGTGTGCCAGACTCATTCAGGAAATTCAGTGTAAATAAGCACAAGTTAAGCTTGTTTTGCAGCGTGGGTAGCCCTGGGGTGAGTTTCCCCATTGAGTTTTGAACTTTGTCAAGAGCATTCTTTAGGGTCAGATTGGCTCTCTCTACTATGGCCTGCCCTTGAGAATTGTATGGAATGCCAAATTTGTGCAAAATGCCCCATTGTTTACAAAAGGTAGCAAAGTTGGTACTAGTATAGGTGGGGCCATTATCAGTTTTTAATTCCGAGGGCTTTCCCAGGCACGCAAATGACCGGATGCAGTGGTTAATGACATGTTTTGTGGTCTCTCCTCTTTGTGGGGAGGCCATGATGAACCCTGAGTATGTGTCCACTGAAACATGGATATATTTCCATGGTGCAAAAGGCTCATACTGGGTTACATCCATTTGCCAAATTTGGCAGGCTTTTAAGCCTCTGGGATTTACTCCCATTGGCAGGGTAGGGGCTTGCTTGCTGCAAGTAGGGCATTGTTGAATAATTGCAGCAGCCTCTTGGGCAGTGATTTGGAATTCCTTCATAAGAGCCCTTTTATTTTGATGAAAATAGTTATGACTGTCCCAAGGGGTTAGGGGAGAAAGAGAGAAAGCAGATAGAATAGTAGCAGCAGATGCGGCTGAGTAATTTTGGTGTGCCATTGCCCTTCTGAAAACCAGGCACAGGCACCATATTGCTTCCCTCCATCTGCATATATAGTGATCGCAGAGGGAATGGGGGCTGTGGATTCTATTAATTGCCAATTAAAAGGAACCAGTTTAAGTAAATTAAGCCAGTCATCTGCAGGGAGATGGCAGGAAATAGTCACCGGCCATTCTCCCATTACAATTTGTAATGACTCTGAATTCAATAGCACTACCTTCCAATCGGACAATGACATGGGGACATATAGTACAGAGGGTTCAATAGACATTAGGGCTTTACAACATTGACGCCCTTTGTGAATAAGTATAGAGAAGAGCAAAGGTTTGGGGTTAATGAATTTATGAGGGGTATGAGGCAGATGTATCCATTCTAGGATGAGAAGTTTAGAGAGACTTCATGAGAAGTGGGGGAGGTTTACCAACCTCATTTGCCTCCAGAGGGGCAGTCAGTTTAAGAGACACAGGCGCCACAGTGAGGGGCAAGAGTTGTACAGCAGGATTCACATAGGGAGGGGGTCCAGAAAGGGGGCCAAGTAGGGGTTTCTCTAGAGAGGAGAGAGCCTCAAAAACCACCCTCCAAGCAATTAATATAGACGAAGGGGCCCTAGGACTTGCGGGAAGGTATTTTCCAATCTCCTTCCATACTGTAGTTTTGATACTGCCTTTAGCCAGATAAGAAGGGCAGTGTTGCCAAATGTATTCTAGGAGTTCCTCAATAGAGGTTTTTGGGAGGGGGGCATGAAGGGAGCCCCCTTTTTAAAGGTAAAAAAAATTTGTTTGGTCAGTTCTCTGATTTCCTGAATGTGAGCTGCCTGCTCCTTAGAGAATCTACCACCCATACTCACGAGGGATCCATTGTCACCAGCGATTCAAGCAGATGGGGTGCACCAAGTCTATTCCAGATGATGAGAATGGGTGTGCCAAAGACGTATCACTTTTAAGTGGATCACGTCGGGGTCACCAGTTGTGGTGGTCTCTCATGAAAAGAAGACACTATGCAAAGTTGTATTGGGATGAGAGCGCAGAGAGAAATCCAAAACCCTCTTTTATTAGAAGCAATCTTTGTTAACGTAGCAATTTTGTTACCATCCTACATCACACAACGCATTACATCACACAACATGCACTGATCATTCGCATAAAGCATACAAGGCTGCAGAGTTTAAGTTTGCTACAGTTCTGGTTAAGAAATGGCAACAATTTGTCCTTGCTCTTTGCTCCGTGTTCCAGCCAACCACCAGAAGGCTCCGTTGTCCTAGCATGTACACAAAGAACAAAGAATCATAGTTCCCACAGAATTTCTTCAGTCTCATACTTTCCTACATGTTATTCATTTTCCATTCCTTCTCCATTAGTTTATACTCAGTATACTTAAACCCATGTCTCAATCCTTTTAAAATCTATATAAAATCCCCTGATGCCTGAAGCTTCCTCCCCTCCACTGGGCTTTGACAAAATTGCCAGATATTAGGTAAACTGGGGGAAGTGCTCATCTATGTTACAAAGCCGAAGAGCCAGCACTGTCCAAAAAGACATTCTCTGTGGTCATGTGGCCAGCATGACTAAGTGCCAAAGATGCATGGAATGCTGTTACTCTCCAACCAAAGCTGTCCCTATTTTTCTACTTGAGTTTTTACATACTTTTGAACAGCTATGTTGTCAGAAGCTGAGGCAAGTAATGGGTGCTCACTCCGTTACACGGTGCTAGGGATTCGAACTGCCGAACTGCCAACCTTTCTGAACATCAAACTGCATCCCTTACCAAGATAGATAGATAGATAGATAGATAGATAGATAGATAGATAGATAGATAGATAGATAGCACAGATAAACTCCAGCACAGATAAACTCCAGCACAGATAAACTCCATGGCCAAAACACTAATTGCCAGAACCAAATGCCTGGCAGACAAGACACACATAAAGACTGAACTGTGCACCCTGACTAAAGTATTGACTAAAGTACTGATTAAAGTATTGACAGCCAACAGCTTCCACAAAAGCAAAATCACTGGCTTGATCCACAAAAACACACTGAGACATAATGGAGACCTAGAAGATGAACAGACCTATGGAACAGCTTTCCTGCTAAGAGGTACTACAGACAAAATCAGTAAGATACCTACACAGGCTTCTCATCAAGACTGCCTTCAAAACAGACAGAAAAATAGCAGACATCCTAAGAAACCCCAAAGATAAAATTGACCTGGAAAACCAAGGCATATATGAAGTCCCCAGTGCATCATGCCTTGCCACATACATTGGACAAACCAATAGAAGAATAAGTACCCACCTAGATGAACACAAAAATGCAGTAAAAAAAAAAGCTGGAACACACCTCCTCACTAGTCCAACACATGAAAGCCACAGGTCATAGCATCGACTTCAATGGCACCAAAACCCTAGCCACTATAGAAAACCCCAGCTACAGAATTATCAGAGAAGTCATAGAGATTGAAAAAAGATCTGAAAGCATGAATAAAAGAGGTGACTTCACCAGACTGTCAATTATTTGGAAGCCTGCATTCTCAAACAAAAAAATCTCCACACCACAAGCCAGGCAAACACCTGGGCACAAACACTCCCCTTGATACCTCCAGCTCAAACACCCCAACCAGGCACCCAGATGAAACCTAGCTTCCTAATAAATGATAGCCATCCGTTTACTCAGAGCCAAGCTGCACTAAAAGTCTCCAATACAGGAAACACAATGTTGACAGCCAATCAAGACAAAAAAAAGCTACAAAACAGATAGAAGATATAAGAAACACCAATCAAGCAGAACACAGCAAACTCCAAGACCAATAAACACAGACCAAGACTCCCAACCAATCAGGATGAAGAAAAAAACATTCTGGCACAGCAGTAGGCTATCACCAAATTTAAACCAGAAAAGGCTGTGAAAGTCTGACTCGCAGACGAACACAATTCAGAAGCCTGATGATGGCAGATGAGTTTCTGCTGAAATGTTGCTACAACTTTAAAAGCACAACTATAGTGACATGGGAAAATACCCAAACAAAGCTGAATACCATACATAGATGGATAGATAGATATAGAGATGTATAGGTACAGGTATAGATATATAAACATATAGATATAGATATTGGCAATTGCAAGTCTCTACTGCCATGAAGCCTTCTTGGTCTATATATTTTAGATTGTCTACCTGCCATGTTGTCACTGATTTATAATTATTCTTACCACCACTTATAAATCAGGAGATGTTTGATATGTTGTAGTCTATGAAGTTTACTAACTTTGGGGAATGGGACAAATTCTCTTCCTCAGCTTCTTTCCTCTACATACAAGGAAACAAAACAAATCCTATGGTCTCATGTTGTAGACTTCAAGATTTTAATGTGACTACAGGAAAAAATTCAGCTTCACAGCTTTAACATTGCAAAGCAAGAATTCTACTAAATCAAATGTAAAGCTTCCCCTTTAAAGGTGACAGTTGACACCCATCAACACAAAGTTTGTGGATTTTCCCAAATTCTTTTCTATTATATATCCTGCATTTATTAGAGAGGGTCAGAAACAATCCTGTGCCTAAACTTTTTATTCTTACTAGCACTCCTTGTGGGTAATGTTTCTCTCTATGTAGAGTTTCCTTCCATTTGCTATTCTTGTATACAGGATAACTCATTGAAACACTTTCCTTTTTAGATATAAAATCTGATGTCCATTTGGTGGAGTCTGGAGGGGACATGGAGAGATCAGTAGTGTCCCTCCATCTCTCCTGCCAAGGCTTCAGATTTAGTATTACTTCCACTGGACAAGACATTCATCCATCCATCCATCCATCCATTCAAATTTCATGCCACCCATTTCATTATTAACCTCATCCCTGTAAAAGTAGGATGAAGGTAAATAGGAATCCACCATTAATAAAATGTGTCATAGAGTCACACTTGAGAAGGAATATCCAATCATTTTGCAAGAATTCACTTGAATGGTCTCAAGGAAGTTAAACATCTCAACTTGCACCACGAAGCCATGTCTGAGTTGACCACAGATGTCCTCAGCTAAATATAGAAGAAACTGAATTACTTGGCAAATACAAAGTGCTATATTTGTATTTCTCAGTCCACTGAAAGCATGTTCATAGTAGCATTGCTATTAATAGTATTGCTATTGATAGTATTCATATTATTATTTCAATTTGCATGCCTGTCCATCATGAGGAATCAACTCTGGACAGCTGACAATAGAAAAAACACACAAAATAGCAACTGAAAAAACAACCAGAATGTGAAATCCATACAATTGTTTAGATAAAACCAATCTAATTGGGAAAAAGATCCCCAAGGCCCAATTATGCCTACTCTGCCTATGGGTTCTTATATTCAGTTTTTGCAATCTGGACATCTGAGTGTAATTCACATGTGGTATGGAAAGTGTGCCTTATGGCTTAGTCAGCATTCAATTCTTTCTAGTTTCTTCAAAACAAAATGCTCAAGGGAAATGTTTGGTCTTTAACATGGCTATTTAAGTTATTCTCAGTGCATCTTTTCTTTCTCTTATGATTAAACCCTTTCCTGACCTGTGAAGATTTTTTCAGATGTGATTATAATTTCTGCACTGTAACCCTATCCTTTTCCAAAGGGATAGTTGGATAAAAGTGCCAAATCTTGCAAAAACATCTGGGTAATTATGCAATGAACCATAATAATAAGACATTCCTGTCTTGACTCTCTCTGTGTGTGTTTGTGTGTGTGTATGTGTGTATGTGTCTGTGTGTTTCTGTAATGTGTCATTAAAATCATGTTTGTAATGTGTGTGCAAAGAAATTTACAGGTGAATGCTCTGAGTGGCTCTTTTATCTCATTCAAGATATGAATGAGGGCGCAATTCCCCTTTTAAAGAAGCCAGGTAGTTTCCTGCAGCACAAAGTTTGACCATTTTCCTGAATCTTTTATTGTCCATTCATTAGAGGGAGCAAAAATGATTCTGTGGCTAAGGTTGGTCTTCTCACTAGGAGTTCTTGGAGGTAATGCTTCTCTCTGTAGCATTTCCTTTAGTTTGTTGTTCTTGTATATAGAAATGTCACTGAAACTCCCTTCTTTCTAGGTGTCCAATCACAAACCCATTTGGTGGAGTCTGGAGGGAATGTGAGAAAGCCTGCCAAGCCTCTGGATTCACCTTCAGTGGCTATTGGCTGCACTGGGTGAGAAAGGCCCCAGGGAAAGGACTGGAATGGTGTTATCAATAAATCCAAGTTCAAGTAGTACTTTCTACTCAGACAAAGTGAAAGAGTGCTTCACTAGCTCCACAAACAATGTCAGAAGACAGCTGTATCTGCAAATGAACAGCCTCAAACCAGAGGACATGGCAGTCTATTATTGTACAAGGGACAGAGTGAGAGGAAATGAATCTGAAGCTAAACAAAAACCTTCTTTTCTTCAAAGAGCTCTGCAAGTTGACCCAGATCCTGGATTAGCTAATTAGGATTCACCATCACCCACTGTAGTGAGAGTTGTAGGATTTTTTTATTCAGGGTTTCCGGTTACAAGTATGCTGGAAGACAATGACAAATGAGGAGAATGGCTTCAAAATTCCACTTTCAACTTCACAGTTTGCAAGGTAAAGTCCTACACTTAGGCAAGAAAAGTACATATATAGACTGGGTGAAATCTGGCTCAATAGCAGTAACTGTGAGAGGGAACTTGGAGTCTTAGTGGACAACCAGCTAAATATGAGCCAGCAGTGTGCAGCAGTGTGCAGCAGCAGCCAGAAAAGCTAATGCAATTCTAAATTGCATTAACAGAGGGATACAATCAAGATCAAGTGAGTACTAATACCACTCTATAAAGCCTTAGTAAGACCACACCTAGAGTACTGCATCCATTTTTAGTCACCACATTATAAAAAAGATGTTGATACTCTAGAAAAAGTGCAGAGAAGAGCAACCAGGATAATTAGGGGACTGGAGACTAAGGCATATGAAGAACGGTTGCAGGAACTGGGCTTGGCTAGTCTAGAGAAGAGAAGGACCAGGGGAGACATGATAGCAGTCTTCCAATATTTGAGGGGCTGCCACAGAGAGGAAGGGGTCAATCTATTTTCTAAAGCACCTCTAGGCCAGACAAGGAATAATGGATGGAAACTGAACAAGGAGAGATTTAACTTAGAAATAAGGAGAAACTTTCTGACAGTGAGAACAATCAACCAATGGAACAGAAGCTGCCCTCAGAAGTTGTGGAAGCATCATCACTTGAGACTTGGACCGCCACTTGTCAGAAATGGTGTAGGGTCTACCGCTAGGGTGGGGGGGTTGGACTAGATGACCTATAAGGTCCCTTCCAACTCTGATTATCTGTTAAGGTGATTTGACTACAGAAGAAAATAAAACCTGGAATGGCATATTCTCAGGGGTGGGCTGCTGGGGGTTTCCAGGGGTTTGGGAGACTCCCTAGCTAAGTTTCTGTGCAATTTGAAGAACCCCCCCAAATCCCACTCCTGGCTGGCCCCATCCCCCTGACCCTGACCCTCCCAGGATTCCATAGATGGCCTGTTTTGGATGTAGGTAAGTCCAGGGCATGGGTGAAGGCTTGGAGAAGGTGAAAAATGGGCCTCTCAGAAGTTTGGGAAGGCTGGAAATGGGCCCGTTTCCACTTCCAGGGAGCCTCCAGAGCCCGGGGAGGCCACTTTTGCCCTCCCGGAGGCTCAAGTAAAGCCTCTGGAGCCTGGGAGGGCAAAAATGTCCCCCTCCAGTGCAGGAAGCCGACTAGGCCATGTCCATCATGGGCACACCCATCCAGCAACTGGGCAGAGAACTCTTTACTAAATTTTTGAAACCCATCCCTGCATATTCTTTAATATCATGGCAGAAACCTGGCAAAGAAACTTGAGAAAAATCCTTCTGATAATCCTAACTGCCATTCACCAATTTGAGGAAAACTCTGGAACAAAAGAATTTCTTTGGAGAATTAGGAAGTTGTATTCTTTCCTCACTTTTGACACCTGGGGGCAATGGTGTCACACAACACCCTCATAAGGTGCCCCAGGATAATATTTCAGAATCCAAATTGATTTGTTCATCAGGACCGAAGTTTGAGCCTTCTGAACTATCAGATTCATGCAGCCCTCCTCAGGGGATTTCTCTTTAGATCAGGGGTGTCAAACTCGTGTCATCACATCATCACGTGACATATAACAACTTTTTTCCCTATTCATTAAACTGTGGGCATGGTCAGTGCGGGACATGGCTGGGTGTGGCCAGTCTGTGATGCACCTGGCCTGTGGGCCATGAGTTTTTTTGGTGACCTTTTTATTTCAATTGTTATTATTATTGTTGTTCATGTTACTATTTCACTATTTATGACTGTCCGTCTACTCAGGGCAAGTAACATGTGATAAAAACACCACATAAAATAGCAAAAGAGATTCCAAACCAAAATTGTGTTGCTTTACATATAATACTTTTGGGTTTCTTTAAAAGGTTATGCTAAATGGAAAAAAATGTATAAAACCTTTCCTGAACTGAAATGTGTTACAGTTTTCACATTTTGTTGTGGTTTGAAGGAAAGGAGAGGCTTAGACCAGAGCATGCAATCAACAAGGTTTTATTCAAAGAACGATGGTTGTCACGTCTGCCAGCTAACAGGCAGACTAGCTAGCGAACAACGACTGGCTTGGCTTGACAGCCGGCTTTATATAGCCGACTGTCAAACGGAGCCAGCCAATGGGAGCTGCTGGTGCTCCTGCTTAAAGAACGGACCTGGTTGGAAACCCCAACCAGTCCCAAAGACACAACACCCCTCCCCCCTAGATGGGAACATGTATAGTCCTTGAGATATGCCGGTGGTCTGTGTTGGCGACCGGAGCGTCGTAGCTCAGGGGAGTCGTTGAGTGGCCACAAGTTCGCGGAGCCCTGGCTAGAGGGCGTTGGGGAGTGAGCTTGGTTCGGCACAGGATCATGGACCCCGGAAGAGTCCCTGCCTTCGGGCTGGTACGGGGAGCAGTCTCTGCCTGAACGGCCGGTGACCAAGCTGGGTGGTAGCGGTGGAGTCTCAGGTTGGCAGTCCCGGTCTACTGCCGGTTCCCTCTGCTCTGTGGGGAATGGCTGATCCCTCTGGTAACACTCAACTGGACTCTGGTGGGGAACTTGAAAACTGTCCAGTGGGCACGGCTCCGAGCTGGTCTGACTGCTCCGTCGCCTCCTTATTTGGTCCAGGTGCCTCCGCCACACACGACCGTCTTCGAGCTGGACCCGTGACAGCCACGATCTTCCCCGCACCCACAGCGGATCCCCAGAAATTCCTAGCGAAGACTAGGTCCTGTAATGCAAAATCTCTGACCAGACTGTCAGACCCCAAAGGGGTGTCTGGGCAGTAGTGGGGGTGTAGCCTGTCTAAAGTGGTCCTCAGGCGTCTCCCCATTAACAGTTCGGCCGGGGACTTGTTCGTGGTCGTGCACGGTGTGGTATGCTGGCTCAGGAGGAAACGAGACAGTTTAGAATGCCAATCCTCTTGGCCGAACCTGGCCAACGCCTCCTTGGCCAACCTGACTGCCCTTTCAGCCAACCCGTTGCTAGCAGGGTGGAAAGGGGCCGTGAGGACGTGTCTGATGCCCAGATTGGTGACATACCTGCTAAATTCATTCGAAGTGAACTGGGGGCCATTGTCGGAGACCAGTGTGTCAGGAAGTCCGTGAGTTACGAAAAGGCGAGTCAGGGCTTTAGCAACTGCCTGGGTGGTGGTCGTGGGAAGTAAGGCCACATCTATCCATTTTGAATATGAATCCACGACCACCAAGAAAGTCTTGCCGTGCATTGGTCCGGCCAGGTTGATGTGAAGCCGTGACCACGGGGCATTGGCACTTTCCCACTTAGTGGATGTGGCGGTTGGCAGGGCTGCCCTAGATTCCTGACAGGGTTGACATGAGCTTACCCACTTGGCGATCTGATCGTCCATCCTAGGCCACCAGACGTAACTGCGAGCCAACGCCTTCATCCGAACGATGCCTGGATGGCCCTCGTGTAGCACCTTCAGGATGGGTATGCGAAGGGTGGTTGGGATGACGACTCTGGTACCCCACAACAGGCATCCCTGCAACTTAGAAAGCTCCTGCTGGTGAGTTTTAAATGGGGTGAAATCAACTGGATAGTTAGTTTCCGGCCACCCCTCTCCCTACCCAGTCCAGAACCTGGGCGATTGTTCTGTCCTTTTTGGAATGTGACGTGATGTCGTCCGCAGTCACTGGCAGCTTGAGCTCATTTACGTCGAAGATGGCATGCACAGGAGCTGGGTCCTCGACTGGGGCTGGCAAGGGACAGCGGCTGAGGGCATCAGCGTGGTTTAGATTTTTTCCGGGATGATAGACCAGTTTGTACGAGTAAGCCGCCAGGAATAAGGTCCATCTGGTCATCCTGGGTGACAATATCTGTGGGGTTTGCTTTTCCCCTGATAATAATCCTAGAAGCGGCTTGTGATCGGTAATGAGTTCGAATTGGTGCCCGAATAGAAACTCGTGGAATTTTTTGACTGCTGCTACTGCAGCCAGGGCCTCCTTATCAATTTGGCTGTAATTACGTTCAGTCGCTGAGAAGGTTCTTGAAAAGAAGGCAATTGGTGCCTCGGAGCCATTGGGGAGTCTGTGACTTAAGACAGCTCCTATCCCAAAAGGGGATGCGTCATGCTAGGACCAAGGGAGGCGTTGGTCAAATTGGATTAAGACAGCCTCAGAGGTGAGTAGAGATTTGACAGCCTTAAATGCATGGTTTTCTTTGGGTCCCCAGTGCCATGGTATGTTTTTGTCTAAGAGTCTGTGCAACGGTTCAGCGACTGACGCTTTGTGTGGGAGAAATGAAGCGTAGAAATTCAATAACCCCAGGAAGGCTTGTAACTCAGTTTTGTTGGTAGGTGTGGGTGCCTCGTGGATGGCCTTGACTTTAGATTCCACTGGGTGGATGCCTGAGGCGTCTAGCCTGTATCCTAGAAAGTCCACCTGTCTAGTGGCGATGGCACACTTCTCCCGTTTTAGTTTGAGGCCATGCTGCCTGAACTTCTCTAATACTGCCCTGACTCTCTGGATGAGTTGGGGTCTGTCCCTGGCTGAGACTAAAATGTCATCGAAATATGGCACTATGCCAGGGAGACCTTGGAGAATTCGCTCCATCAGTGATTGAAAAATACCTGGGGCTACACTTACGCCAAACTGGAGACGTTTACATCTGAATGCCCCTCTGTGTGTAACTATGGTCTGTAAGTCAGCCGTTTGATTATCCACAGGGAACTGTTGGTATGCCTGTGACATGTCCAGTTTGGCAAAAATGGTGCCAGGTTCGAATGTGTGTGCCAGGTGCTGAATGACTGGGACAGGATATGCACTAACCTGTAGATAACGGTTGATTGACGTCTTGTAATCAGCACAAATTCTTAAATTACCATCTTTTTTAGTGGGGTGACTATGGGGGTATCCCACTTAGCGAAATCAGTGGGTTCAATCACCCCTTGTTTGAGTAGCTTGTCTAGTTCCGCGTCCAATTTGGGGCGGATGGCGAAGGGTACTCTACGTGGTTTTAAGCGAATGGGGACTGCCTGGGGGTCTACTGAGAAGGAGATGGGAGTGCCATTATAGCAGCCTAACTCGCTACTAAAAACGTCGGAGTAGTCTGAGAATAAGGAGTCAACATCAGAAGTTGAGACAGCATGGACTCCTTTTATACTAAGGCCGAGAGAGGGGAACCAATCCAACCCCAAAAGACTAGGGAGGGCACCATTAACAACCACTAAAGGCAAATGGCCTTTGAAGGCTTGGAATTTAACGAGGAACTTGCCTTTCCCGAGGACGGGGATGTTCTTTCCTTGGTAGTCTCTCAAGGTGAGATGGCACTTTTGAAGCTGGTTCCTTGTCAGTCTGGGCTGGATCTTCTTAAGCGTGTCCCAATAAATGATTGAGAGCGCTGACCCGTGTCTACCTCCATGCGGCAGGGATTACCTTCTAATAAAACAGAAACTGTAATCTTATTGGGGGTGTAACATGTGTGGTTAGCTTGGTAGCAAGTATAGCAGTTTTCTACTTGCCTTCGGGAAACAGGAGAAGAAGGAGATTTTTGTGGAGAAATGCGCGCTGCCTGGCAGACTCTTGCGAGGTGACCTTTCTTGTGACAGTTGTGGCAGCTGGCGTTTCTGAACCTGCAAGATGCCCGGGAATGGGAACCTCCACAGGTCAGGCACAAAAGAGTTTGTTTTGGGCTACTGTTGGTTCTTTGCCTCGCTCCTACCTGCGGCTGTCTCATCGGCTTGAGACGATGAATGTCGGAGTATTCTGCAGGGTCTTATACGAATCCCATTTTTCCTCATCGGGTTTGAATGGTGGGAATGCTGAGTTGACGTTCATTTTTTGGACCCCTCAGTCTCTTGGTAGACTGGTCTGTCTCACTTGGTGCTTGTGGTCTTGGTTTAATGCTAACAGTAAGCGTTGGCGGCTGTGGCTACAGCACCCTAGGCTCGCTCAGTGACTCCAGCCTTCGATAAGGCACTTGTATTTTCGCGCTCTTTTGCGAGCGTTTGGCGGCTGTGGCTACAGCGCCGTAACTGACAACGATTCAAATTTTGCGCCCTTTTGTGGTTGTGGCGGCTGAGGCTCTCAGTGCCGTAACTTGCTCTAGTGACTGCAGCTTAGTGACAGCCGTTTGAATTTCGCGCCCTTTTTGCGAGCGCGGGCGGCTGCGGCTTCAGCGCCCGACTTTCACTAGCCGTGGTGCTCTAACTCTCGCGACTCTCACTGACAGCGCCCGGCCTTCACTAACCGCGGCGATTCTAACTCGAGCGGCTCTAACGCTCGCACTTTCACTTCCTGATGACAGGAGTCTGAGTCCGAGGCTCGGTAAGCAAAACGGCTGCGGCTCTAGTTCTTTGAACAAAATGCTTCTGGCTAGCCTTCCGATCCCATCCTCGTCGCCAGTGTTGTAGTTTGAAGGAAAGGAGAGGCTTAGACCAGAGCATGCAATCAACAAGGTTTTATTCAAAGAACGATGGTTGTCGCGTCTGCCAGCTAACAGGCAGACTAGCTAGCGAACAATGACTGGCTTGGCTTGACAGCCAGCTTTATATAGCCGACTGTCAAACGGAGCCAGCCAATGGGAGCTGCTGGTGCTCCTGCTTAAAGAACGGACCTGGTTGGAAACCCCAACCAGTCCCAAAGACACAACACATTTCCTTCCTTCCTTCCTTCCTTCCTTCCTTCCTTCCTTCCTTCCTTCCTTCCTCCCTCCCTCCCTCCCTCCCTCCCTCCCTCCCTTCCTTCCCTCCAAGAGGTTTATTGTTTTTTTTTTCAATCTACAGTCACTGCTTTGATGACATTTTTATTACAATTGTTATCATTATTAATATTATTGCCATGATTATTATTTCAATGTTAATGGTTGCCCACCTTGGCAAATCAACTGTGGGTAACTAACAACTGAAAAAAAACAACAACAACACACACACACACACACACACTAACACACACACTAGCAAAATAGCATCCAAAACAAAAATGATCTTGCTCTGCATTCAGTTCCTTGGGGTTTCTGGAAAAGTTGTGTTGGAAGAAATATTCATTTGGTTCAGTTCAAAGCTGGGAGAAAGGCACTGGAGACAAAATGGAGGCTGGAGGCTGATTGGAAAGAGTATACATTTATTGATGAAGTAGAGCCATCAAGTGCATGTGGTTCTGGATCACATGGAGTTGAGAATGGGGGGGTTATACTTTCTCTTGGGCTTTGACCTTGAGCTTCCTGTTCCTGTGCAAGAACATGTATTCTATTAGCTGTTATAGGGGTCATAGGTAACTCTATAGGTTGTCTGAGTCCCAGGTTTGGTTGAAGTTTGGACTGATGATACAATGTCCTTAAGAGATTGTGCCATGTGGTGAACTCTGATGCTAGATCAGTCAATCCTATTATGTCCTGGAGGATCATGTCTCCATCGCTGGGGAGCTGAAGGTCTTTTGTCTTATAAATAGGTTGGGCCATTCTTTCTTAATAAGCACCAAATATCTGCTGAGGGCAGGGTGTTGCTTTCTGCCTCTAAAACATGTTTCTTCTTTTATCATCCAGGGAAATATAATATCTGTCTTTTTAATATCTTTCAAAATATTTTGTTCTTCTAGGAGAGGTGCTAAATTTCTACAGGTGCTTAAAGGGGAAAATGCATAAAACCTTTCCTGAACTCAGCTATTTTCATGCTTTCTATCATGCCTCTTTCAAATGTTCTTACTGCTTGTTCATTTGAACCTGGAATCATTTTGGAGAAGTGGATAAATTTTGCAAGTTTCTATTTTAGTTACTCTACTGTAAAGGCTGCTTCATTTTTCCTTGGACTGGAAAAATCAACTGTGCAGGGCCTGTGCAAGGACAACTGGGAAAATCCTACTCTGAGGAACCCTTTTATCTAAAGCAATATGTAAATGAAGACACAACTTCCCCTTTAAAAGCAACAGTTGACTCTCACCCACACAAAGTTTGAATCTTTTTATATCATATATCCTCCATTTATTAAAGAGAGGCAGAAATGATCCTGTGCCTAAACTTTTTATTCTTCTTTGTACTCTTTGGAGGTAATGTTTGACTCTATCTAGAGCTTCCTTTCATTTTCTGTTCTTATTTGCAAGATATCTAATTAAAAATCCTTCTTTTTAAGTGTCCAATCTGAGGTCCAGCTGGTGGAGTCTGGAGGGGATGTGAGAAGACCTGGGGAGTCCCTCCGTCTCTCCTGCCAAGACTCTGGATTCAGCTTCAGCAGCTATGACATGCACTGGGTGAGACAAGCTCCAGGGAAAGGCCTGGAATTCATGGCACATATATGGTTTTCAAATATTTTCTACTCAGACAAAGCAAAGGGCCGCTTCACCATCTCCAGGGATGACGCAAAAACCAGCTGTATCTGCAGATGAACAGCCTCAAACCAGAGGACACAGCTGTCTATGACTGTGCAAGAGGCACAGTGAGAGGAAGTGAATCTAAAGCCCATCAAGAACTTTCTCTACTTCTGAATAGCTTATGCTTATTTCTTTCCTTCCTGAATTTCTTCAGTCTCACACAGTCCTTCATGTTATTCATTTTCCATTCTTTCTCTGTTTATCAATACTCAGTATGCTTAAAGCCAATTCTCTATCCTTCTTAAATCTATATAAAATCCCCTGATGCCTGAAACTTTCTTCCCTCAAACGAGCTGTACCAAGTCTTCCAGTTGCATATATATATATATGTATATGTATATGTGTGTGTGTGTGTGTGTGTGTGTATGTATGTATATATACATATACATACATACATATACATATACATGTACATATACATACATACATACATATATATTGTATACAGATATGAACACATAACCAGAAGATTCTGAAGGTTAAACTAAAATTGAAAGCAGAAAGTTTTCATTTGGGACTATTAGAAAGGCAGCTAGAAAAAAGTCATGAAACTTTCTTTTTATATATGATAACTGAGGGGAATTATATGCTCAGAAATGGAAATACTCATCATCACCACAATGGAGGGATGGATGGTGTTGTGGAGCGGCGGAGATACGAGACTGAGCCAGAGTGAACGTTTACAGACTTTATTCAGTTGAATAAAGTATTGCCGCATCAGCCAGGCTAACTCGGCAGATCAGCTGGCGGCAACAGCTGATGCCGTCTGACAGCTCCCTTTTATAGCCGGCTGTCAAACGGCATCAGCCAATGGGAGCGGTCGGTGCTCCCACTTGAACGACGGACCTGGTTGGGGACTCCAACCAGTCCTATAGACACAACACTCCTTTCCCCTGGCCAGGAGCATTCGTAGTCCCGCAAGTATGTTGGTTGCCTGCGATGGCGGCTGGACCGTCGAAGCTCAGGCAGGCTGCTGGCTGGAACAAAGTCCTCAGTCCCGGGCAGCATTTCAGAGGTCGTTGGCGAGTGGGCTCGGTCGGCGAGGTCCATCTGCGGGTCTGGTAAGCCTCCCTGTTCGGTCTGTCTTTGGCGCGTCGTTCGGTCGGGGCGGTAGACCGGGCCCTGCAGGGAGCTTTCGTTGTCAGCAAGGCAGATCGGGTCCTGCAGGGAACTCTCGGCTGGGTAGGCTGGGCCTTGCAGGGCGGTCTCGTCGTCGGCGTGGTAGATCGGGTCCTGCAGGGAGCCTTCGGTGCTGGATGGCTGGGCTGAGTAGGCCGGTCCCTTGGCGGTTGCTGGGTAGGCCGGGTCGCTTGGTTGGTTAAGGAACCCATCAGCTGCGCCTCTCCATTGCCTCCTTAGCTGGTCCACATATCTGCGCCACAGGCATCCATCTTCCAGGCGGACTCTGTAGGATCTCAGCCCTGCAACTGACACAACCTGCCCAGGTACCCACAGAGGGTCTCCTGCATAATTCCTGGCGTAGACCAGGTCATGCAGGGCGAAATCCCTGACCAAGCTGTCTGATCCAATAGGGGTATCCGGGCAGTAATGGGGGTGCAGCCTGTCCAGGGTGGTCCTAAGGCGTCTCCCCATTAAAAGTTCTGCAGGAGATTTATTTGTGGTGGTGCATGGGGTCGTGTGTTGGCTAAGAAGGTAACGTGACAGTTTGGAGTGCCAGTTTTCCTGGCCAAACCTAGCAAGTGCCTCCTTTACTGACCTGACTGCCCTCTCCGCCATCCCGTTGCTAGCTGGGTGAAAAGGGGCTGTGAGGATGTGTCTGATACCCAAGTTGGCAACGTACATGCTAAACTCACAAGATGTGAACTGGGGGCCATTGTCAGACACCAGCGTGTCAGGGAGCCCATGGGTAACAAATAAACGAGTCAGGGCCTTAACAATTGCTTGAGTGGTTGTTGAAGGTAGTAGGGCCAAGTCTATCCATTTGGAATATGAGTCTACTACAACCAAGAAGGTCCTTCCATGTACTGGCCCAGCCAGGTCGATGTGCAGGCGAGACCAAGCCCCCCCAGCACTTTCCCACCTGGTAGGAGTAGCTGCTGGTGGGGCAGGTCTGGTTGCTTGGCAAGGTTGGCACGAGCTTACCCAGGTGGAGATTTGGGCATCCATGCCTGGCCACCAAATGTAGCTGCGGGCCAGGGCCTTCATCCTTACGATGCCCGGATGGCCCTCGTGAAGGACCTTTCGAATGGGAACACGGAGAGTGGCTGGGATGACCACCCTTGTTCCCCACAACAGACAACCCTGTAGGTTTGACAATTCTTGCTTGCGTATTTTGAAAGGAGTGAAGTCAGGAGTGTATTGTGTTTCCGGCCACCCCCTTCCCACCCAGTCCAGAACCTGGGCAATTACCCTGTCTTTTTTTGAGTGCGTTGCAATGTCTTCAGCTGTAACAGGCAGTTTAAGTTCTTTTATTTCAAAAATGGCATGGATAGGTGCTGGGTCTTCGACTGGAACTGGCAGGGGGCAGCGACTAAGGGCATCTGCATGACTTAAGTTTTTTCCAGGGCGATGTACTAATTTAAATGAGTAAGCGGCCAGGAACAAGGTCCACCTGGTCATCCTAGGTGATAGTACCTGTGGGGTTTGCTTGTCCCCTGATAAAAGCCCCAGAAGTGGTTTATGGTCAGTTATGAGTTCAAAGTGGTGCCCAAATAGGAATTTGTGAAAATTTTTTACTGCAGCTACTGCAGCCAAGGCCTCCTTATCTATTTGGCTGTAGTTTCTTTCTGCAGCAGAGAAAGTCCTAGAGAAGAAGGCAATTGGTGCCTCAGAACCATTTGGGAGCCTGTGGCTTAGGACTGCCCCAATACCAAAGGGGGATGCATCAGCAGCCAGGACCAGGGGAAGTTCTTGATTAAATTGGATTAAAACTGCATCAGATGTAAGTAAGGATTTGACTGACTTGAAAGCTTGGGCTTCCCTTGGTCCCCAATGCCAGGGGGATTCTTTGTCTAACAGTCTGTGTAAGGGCTCTGCAATGGATGCTTTATGAGGAAGAAATGAAGCGTAAAAGTTCAATAGCCCCAGGAAGGCTTGGAGCTCCGTCTTGTTGGTTGGTGTGGGTGCCTCGTGGATAGCCCTGACTTTGGATTCAATTGGGTGAATGCCAGAGGCATCAATCCTATACCCCAGAAAGTCCACTTGCTTAGTGGCGATGGTGCACTTCTCCCGTTTGAGTTTGAGGCCATGCTGCCTAAACCTGTCTAGGACTGCTCTGACCCTTTGTATGAGCTGAGTCCTGTTAAGAGCTGAAACTAAAATGTCATCGAAGTAAGGGACAACCCCTGGGAGACCTTGGAGAATCCTTTCCATGAGGGACTGGAAAATACCTGGGGCTACACTGACACCAAATTGGAGCTCAGCTGTCTGATCATCAACAGGGAACTGCTGGTATGCCTGGGACATGTCTAATTTTGCAAAGATGGTGCCGGGTTCGAAAGAGTGTAATAAGTGTTAGATCACAGGGACAGGGTATGCGCTGACCTGCAGATAACGATTGAGGGTGGTCTTGTAGTCAGCGCAGATTCTCACGCTGCCATCTTTCTTGAGTGGGGTGACTATGGGGGTCTCCCATTTTGCAAAATCAGTTGGCTCTAAGACCCCTTGCTTTAGTAACTTATCTAATTCCAAATCTAGCTTTGGGCGGATGGCAAAGGGTACTCTGTGTGGCTTGAGGCGAAGGGGAATTGCCTGGGGGTCTACAGTGAAGGAGATGGGGGTGCCAGAATAGCAGCCCAACTCATTGCTAAAAACATCAGAATAGTCTGTGAATAGGGTGTCTACTTCAGAGGTTGAGACAGCATGGATTCCCGTTATGCTAAGGCCGAGAGAAGGGAACCAATCTAGTCCCAACAGACTGGGGAGGGCACCATTAACAACCACCAAAGGCAAATGGCCTTTAAACCCTTGGAACTGAACTAAAAACTTGCCTTTCCCGAGGACAGGGATGTTCTTGCCCTGCTAGTCCCGAGGGTCAGGTGGCACTTCTGTAGCTTCTTTTTTTGACAGCCTTGGGTGGATCTTCTTCAGGGTCTCCCAGGAGATGATTGAAAGTGCAGATCCAGTGTCCACCTCCATTCTGCAAGGCTTACCTTCTAGGAAAACAAAAATACTTATTTTATTAGGGGTCCTGGAAATGTGGTCTGCGTGGTAGCAAGTATAACAGTCCTCCACTTGCCTTTGGAAATTAGCAGTAGGTTGAGGTCTCTGAGGGAAGGTTCGCCCTGCTAGGCAGACCCTAGCTAGGTGGCCTTTCTTCTGACAGTTTAAACAAATGGCATTCCTGAACCTGCAGGATGCTCTAGTGTGGGAACCCCCACAGCCTGGGCAAAAGGGAGGCTGTTTGGGGGTGAAGTTGTTTCTTTGCCCTGCTCCTTCTTGTGAGAGTTTTAGTTGCCTAAGGCGGTTTATGTCTGTAGTGCCTATGGGGTCTTCTTCAAGGAAACTTCCTCTGAGTGAATAGTGGAGCTGCTGGGTCTGATAGGAGCCCCTTGTATTTCTGCTGCTGATTGGGCGGAGAGCTCAGCAGCTTGAGCTCCCTCTATAGCTAAAGCTAGGGTTAAGTCCTTTTTGGCTAGCAAGCGTCTTTGAAGCCTGAGGTCCCTAACTCCACAGACAATCTGATCTAAAAGCATGTCTTCTAGATAGTCTCTGAATCCACACTGTAAGGCAGCTGATCTCAGAGCTAATTGACTCCCCCTCAGCCTGCTTTCTAGTTCTGAAGGCATGTCTCCTAGCTATCTGGGAGGGCTTAGGTGAGTAGTGATTGGTAAGAATCTCTTGGAGCTCTTCCCAAGGGATATTTCTGACAGAGCGAGGGGCAACTAGTGCTGTAGCGGTGTCAAAAACCGCAGCCCCACAGTAACTAAGGAAGAAGGCTTTTTTCCTGTGCTCAGCAGCGTCTGTTAGACCGATAGCGTCGAGGAAGTAGATGAATCGGTTCTTGTATGACTCCCACGTTTCCTCGGCTGGCTTGAAGGGTGGGAATGTCGGGTTGGTATTCATCTTGAGGCAGCAGGGCTTGTCACCTCAGCGGCTGTGACTTCGAAAACCGCGCTCTTAGAAGAGCGTTTTGCGGCTGCGCCTGTCAGGCGGCATCTGTCTCCTCGGCTGAGGAGGCTTTTAAACTTCGCACTCTTGGTGAGCGCCAGCGGCTGCGGCTTCAGCGCCCGTGGCTTCGCTCTTTCTGTAGTGACCAGCTCTTCGTATCGAACGTCTGATAGCCTCTTATTAGTATCCCGCCCTCGTCGCCAGTGTTGTGGAGCGGCGGAGATACGAGACTGAGCCAAGCGAACGTTTACAGACTTTATTCAGTTGAATAAAGGGTTGCCGTGTCTGCCAGGCTAACTTTTATAGCTGGCTGTCAAACGGCATCAGCCAATGGGAGCGGTCGGCGCTCCCGCTTGAACGACGGACCTGGTTGGGGACTCCAACCAGTCCTATAGACACAACAGATGGTGAAGATGATGGAACCTGCAGAGAAACCAAAACTAATGTCTTTGATTAGAAAACCCTTTAGAGACCTTTTGCATGAAACAGAAAAACAAGCAGCCATGATTTGTGGTTTTAATGAAAAATAAATGGATAATAGAAAAACATGAGCTCCTTTTTGTAATCATTAAAGTAAAAGTTAATATTGTAAAACTACTTATGTTTGCTGCAGAAGAAATATGAAGCTTCCCTTTTCTGTTCAGTTTCTCTACTTTTTAACCTCCCTCCTTTCCTCTATTCCTCTCTCCCTCCCTCCCTCCTTCCCTCCCTCCATTATTATTTATCACTGTCCATCTTGACAAATCAACTCTGGACAAGTAAGAACTAATAAACATAACAAACAAAATAGCCTTCAAAACAAAAACAATCTTGGCCTGCAGTCAGTTCTTTCAGGTTTCTTTTAAAAGTCATATCGAATAGAATAAAACATCTGGGCCTGAAGAATCTCCTCAGAAAATTAGAAAGATATGTCTTCTCCTCACTTTGGACACAAGGGGGCAATGTTGACATACGAAACTCCATGGCTTGTGGGTGAGGATGGGAATAAATCATTTTTAAATAGATATTATCTAATTTTGGAGGTGTGACAGTTGTGTATTTATTCCCTGACAATCCCTGAAGAAAAGTCCACCTCTCAAGAGGCTACAATCCTGCTATGAAACAGAATTTTTTTTATAAAAAGGGATGTGTATCATTGATAGTTTTGTCCTCAGTAAAACTGTCCAGATAGTTCAAATATCTGATGGAAATTAAAACAACATAGAGGGATGTTTTGTCAGGTTTTGTGGCCAAGCAAAAAAGAAATGATGGAGCCTGCTGTTAAACTAAAGTCCTTGATTAGAAAACCTTTCATAGACATTTTGCATATAATGGAAAAACATTAATCTACCTTCAATGTACATTACATTCTTTCTTCTGTGAAAGTTATCACCCATCCCTCCTAGAAGAATGAAATATTTAGGAAACATTGCCGAATATTATGTTTCCCCTAAAAGAGAAATGGAAATCTTAAGGGAGACAGATACCCAGTCCCAGCTCCCTGCCCCCAGCAGATATTAGGTGCCCATTAAGAAGGACTGGGCCAGCCTACCTACAAGACAAAAGACCTTCAGGTCCAGGGTGAGAGGATTAAGACATGACCCTTCAGGACATAATAGGACTAATCCATCTAGCATCAGGGCTCACTGCATTGCAAAACCTCCTAAGGACATTACATCAGCCCAGGCTTCATCCAAACTAATCTCACACAAACTCCTAGGATTTACACATGACCCTTACAGCAACTAGTAGAATACATTATTTGCACAGGAACAGGAAGCTCAAGGGCAAGGCCCAATAAAAGGTATAAATAACCCTCACTCTCCATTCTATGTAATCAGCTGCCTAGGACCTCTAACCCATGTCATCAATAAACTATCTTTCCAATCAACCTCCATGTCTTTCTCCTTACTTGGAACTGAATCAGATGGATATTTCTTCCCACAACACATTAATCTATCTTCATGCACTTTCCCCACAGCTGGCCAGCACCAAAGCTACCAAATCTTATATATGAAAATGGCCCCCCCAGAAGAATCATGTTTTCCTGTCATCTTAGTATAGGGGAAAAAAAAAACTTTATAAACATTTTGAAACAGAAAAACATGCAGTCATGTTTTTTTTTCATGATTATCTTTTTTATAACTGCAAAGTTAAGTGTTCATATTGTAAATGTACTTATATAGTAAATTAAATACATATAAAAATATGAAGCTTTGGGGGTGTTTTTCAGTGTCTCTTCACATTTTTATCCTTCACTTTTCCTTCCTTCCTTCCTTCCTTCCTTCCTTCCTTCCTTCCTTCCTTCCTTCCTTCCTTCCTTCCTTCCTTCCTTTATTCCTTCTTTCCTGTGGTTTATTATTATTTTTCAATCTGCAGTGAGTGATTGGATAATATTTTTATTACAATTGTTATTACTATTCCTCTTGACATTATTATGAAATCTCTTTGCCTTGAATCAATTTTGAAAAGTGGTGAAATTTTGCAGGTCTTTGTTTCAATTACTCTTCTATAAAGACTACTTAATTTTTCTTTGATCTGGGAAATTATATCAACATCAAACAGTGCAGGGACTGTGTAAAGAAAGCTATGAAATCCTTGCTCTGAGGAACTCTTTTATCTCAACCAATATGTAAATCAAGGCACAATTTCCCCTTTAAAGGCAACAGTTGGTTTCCTTTTCCAATGACACCCACCAACACAAAGTTTGTGCATTTTCTGAAATCCTCTTCTTTTAATTCCTATCCATTCGTTACTGACAGAACGATAATGATTTTGTGGCTGAGCTTGGTGTCCTTACTTGTATCTCTTGGAGGTAATGTTTCCCTCTATGCTGAGTTTCCTTTCATTTTTTTATTCTTATATTCAGGAAATATCATTGAAACCTTTTTGCTTTTAGGTGTCAGATCTGATGTCCAGTTGGTGGAGTCTGGAGGGGATGTGAGAAGACCTGGGGAGTCCCTCCGTCTCTCCTGCCAAGCCTCTGGATTCACCTTCAGCAGCTATGAAATGAGCTGGGTGAGACAGGCCCCAGGGAAAGGCCTGGAATGGGTAGCCTACATAAGCGAAGGCTCATCTTACATTTACTATTTAAACAAAGTCAAGGGACGCTTCACCATCTCTAGGGATAATGCCAAAAGCCAGCTGTATCTGCAAATGAACAGCCTCAAACCAGAAGACACTGCAGTCTATTACTGTGCAAGAGACACAGTGAGAGGAAGTGAATTTGAAGCCCACCAAGAACTTTCTCTACCTCTGAACATCTTTCACATATTTTCATTTACTCCCTTTTTTTTCTTTCAATATTGCCAAACTTCCACAGTCTCATTCTTTTCTACAAGTTATGCACTTTTCATTTGTTCTCCATTAATTTATACTCAGTGTGCTTAAACCCAAGACTCTGTCCTTGTTAATTCCTTCTACATGAATCTATTTAAAATTCTCTAATGCCCGAAGCATTGTTCCCTTGGTTAGTCAGTATTATGATTGCGAGATATTGGCGATTGGAAATCTCTTCTCCATGAAGCCTTCTGGGTCTATATATTTGGCACTGTCTTCCTGCCTTGTCATCATTGCTTGATGGTTATTCTTACCAACACTTATAAATCAGGAGAACTTTTGACATGATGGGGTCAATGTATTAACTTTGGGATATGGGACACCTTCTCGTCTCTCAGGTTCTTTCTTCTATAAGGACATGAAAGAAATCTATGGTCTCATCTTATAGACTTTCAGATTTTGGAATGTGACTAACAGAAAGGAAATTCAGCTGCACAGCTTCCACATTGAAAAGCAAGAATTCTATTTAATAAAATGTAAGGCTACCCATTGTACGAATTATGAAAAATATTTATCTTGATATTTATAAAGACATCCCCCTATATATCTGTGTGTATTATAGGCATGTTAAAAAATCTAACGTGAATGCAGAGATGACTTTTTTATATTTGAAAATGTTAAAGAATTGTTAGGCAATTTTTCCTTACTATATGTACTATATATACTACACACACACACACACACACACACACACACATATGCACACACATACATTTGTGTGTGTGTGTGTGTGTGTGTGTGTGTGTGTTGTTTGTTTTACATTTCAAACTAGTGAATACAAAGTGACTCTTTTATCTTTCTTTGTCCACTGGAAGAACATCTGGATCACTATATAATGAACCCTAATTATAAAAGTCTTGTCTTGATTCTGTGGTGTGTGTGTGTGTGTGTGTGTGTGTGTGTGTGTTTCTGTAATGTGATTTTAAAATCAAGTTTTAATGTGTGTGCAAAGAAATTTATAGCTGAACACCCTGGAAAGCTCTTTTATCTGAAGCAGTATGTAAATCAGGACACAATTTCCCCTTTAAAGTAGCCAGGTGGTTTCCTACAACACAAAATTTGAGCACTTTCCTGAATCCTTTCTGCTTGATTCCACTCCATTTATTAGAGGGAGCAACAATGATTCTGTAGCTAAAGTTGGTCTTAACAGCAGTTCTTGGAGGTAATGCTTCCACCTCTATAGCATTTCCCTTCATTTGCTGTTTTTCTATACATGAGATGTTACTGAAACTCCTTTCTTTTTAGTTTTTTTAAGCTTTTGGGTCAGAGGCCCAGTTGGTGGAGTCTCGAAGGGATAGGGGAGTCTCTCCATTTCTCCTGCCAAGACTCTGGATTCACTTTTAGTACCTCTTGGATGAACTGGGTGAGAACAGGCTCCAGAAAAAGGACTGGAATGGATTTCAGAGATTCATCCGGGTTCATATGTCATTAAGTACTCAGACAAAGTGAAGAGGCTCTTTATGACCTCCAGGAATAATGCAAAATCCAGCTGTATTTGCAAATGAATGATCTGAAAGCTGAAGACACAGCCATCCAGAAGTGGTATTCAGCAGGTTCTGACCAGTTCTGGAGAACCAGTAACGGAAATTTTGAGTAGTACGGAGAACCAGCAAATACCACCTTTGACTGGAGATTTTACAGTATCCTTCCCCTGCCACGCCTGCCAAGCCACACCCACAGAACCTGTAGTAAAAAAATTTGAATCCCACTACCGCAGCCATCTATTATTACAAACTGACATAGTGAGAAGAAGCAAATCAGAAGCTGAACAAAAACCTTCCTTTCTTCAGAGGAACAGTGCGACTTGATTCGGCTCCAGATTCTGGATTACTGCAACTTGATTCAGCTCCAGATTCTGGATTCTTGTATGGTTCTTTTGTTCTAGGCTTCCAGGTAGAGAGTATGCTGGAAGACAATGAAAAATGAGGACAATAGCTTCATAATTGTAGTTTCACTTACCTTGTTTTCAAGATCATTTGACTTCATAGAAAAAAAAACTGGAATGAAATATTCTCCTTTAGTATCATGGCAGAAGTCTGGAAATAAAACTTCAGGAGAATCCTTCTAAATATCTAATCTGGACATAGAAATGTTATGGAACATCTGGACCAAAAGAATTTATTTGGATAATTAGGAAGATGGGGCCTCTCCCCACCTTTGACACTGGGGAGGGCAATGTTTTCACACCAAATTATAAAGGAAACATATGGACCAAAATAATTTATTTGGAGAATTCTCTGACAATGGGCTCCAGCATGAGTCCAAAAGCTGGGAACAGTGGTGGTATTCTACTGGTTTGGCTTGGTTCAACTAAACCAGGAGCTCCAATGATTACCTGTGAGCAAACTGGTTTGCTCTGACAATCAGCTGCTGGGCCCTCCCACATGCATTGTCTCTATACTGACCTTTATTTCCTGCTTTTCAACCTTAGTTGCTTTGCACAACACAGCTGATTGCCATGCATCAACTGTTGAAGATACAGGGAGAGTGCAGAATTGCAGAAGAAGGTTACTAGCAAACCCTCTGTGCGCGCACATAGCGTGCATGCACCAGAAATAGAGCATGTGCACCAGCAAAGCATGCCCACCAAGGACCAGTCGCTAAAAAAATGAAACCCACCATTGGCTGGGAAGACTAAATCTTTGGTCCCTGTGACCAACCCAGATTGGATCCTGCAATATTATTCTGGGACACATATATTTGTCCTTTCCACCCTCTCTTCATCCTAGGGCACGCAGGGAGGAACAGAGAAGAGAGCAACATGGGTTGTGTGGCATACAGGGGAGGAGACGGTCCTGATTTCCTTCATTAGCCACAGCTGGGAAGACAGTTGATAAGAAAGGCAGGCTGTGTGCCACAAGCTGCTGGGAGCAAACATGACTTTATCCTGTGTTGTGATGGCTTATCTGTGTTCCTGGTTTCTTCCCACATGTGTGAGTTTTGCTGTGCCTTCAAGTCTGAAATTCTTGCTCCTGCCCTGCTAAAACTAATTATTTCAGTTTGGCTCATTTGGACTTTAAGTTACAGTTTGTGTTGATCATGTTTTGGACTTAATTTTCTGCAGTCAAAAGCTGTTCTTGGGAGAGTTTCTCTCCAGCCAGAAAGTAACCTCGACATTGGGGGCAAAGTTGGAGATAATGCTTATCTGACTATGTTGCCTTTGTGCCATGCCCTGGGTCATCACATCACCATTTCAGACAAGTGACTATCTTACTCAGGGGTGTCAATCTCAAGGCCCATAGGGCCACCCAGGGGTGGCCTGTGGGGATTTGGCTTGCAGGGTGCTTAGATCTGGCCCATAGGGTTGCCCAGGATACAATGAAGGACAGGCCCGCAGTGCCTCTGCCAGCAAAAATAGAGCTTGGGAAGGCCACTTGCGGCCTCCTTGAGTTCTGTTTTTACTGGTAGAAAATGGCAGAAGGTCATTGTGGCCAAAAACAGAGCCTCAATGAGTGCTGTCAAGCTGGCTACGCCTACCCTGGCCACACAACCCTCAGGGGTCAAACACAACACTGATCCAGCTCTTAATGCAATTGCCATCCCTGGTCTAGTCTCTTCTTAAAAACTTTTTAAAAAGAAGTGGTGAGCTTTTCAAAGTGTTTGTTTTCCTTATTTCAAAGTAAACCTCATCAATCTCCTTAGAGGGGAAAAAAAAACATGTCCAGCATCATCTTTTATTAGGACTGCAATATTATTTGAAAACTACATGTGTAAAGTCTGTGCAAAGAAATGTATATGTGTATGCACTTTTTATCTCAAGTGATAGATATATTTTGGCACTATTTTCCCTTTAACAGAAGCCCATACTTTCCCCTGTAAGGCCACCACCCACCCACCCACAAAGTTTGTGCCCCTTCCTGAATTCTTATTAATTCCCTTCAATTCCTTAAGGGGAGCTAAAAAGATTCTGTGGATAAACTTGGTGTCCTTTCTCTGGAATGGGGGCAAGGATAAATCCCAGTTCCAATAGACACAGTGAAGGGATGCTTCAACATGTCCAGGATCAATGCAAAAAAGCCAGCTGTATCTTCAAATAAAACTCAAAGCTGAAGGCACGGCAGTATATTACTGCACAACATACAAAAAGAACTGGATCTAAACCCAGACCAAAAAAACAAAACAAAACAAAACAAAAAACCACCATTCTTTTTTCAAAGCAGCTCTGAAACTTGATTCAGCTTCAGATCCTAGTTCAATCAATGAGGATTGATCACATCTGTTGAGAACGTTAGGAATCTTTTATTTTAGGTATCCAATGAGAAAGTTTGCTGGGGGTGGGAAGTGAAAAAAATGATGAAAATGGCTGGAAGATTCCAATTTTTAACCTTCCCTGTTTACAAGATGATTTGGCTTTAGAAAATCCTGGAATGGAACATGGTCCTTTAGTATCATGGCAGAAGGATGGAAATGAAAGTTTAGGATAATCCTTCTAAATATCCAACCTGCCATAGAGAAATTGAGGAAATATCTGCTCTGAAAGAATTTTCCCTAAATATGCCCCCACTCCTCACTTTAGACACCAGGGGGCAGTGTTGTTACAATAAATCCTAGGGCCTGTGTCCTCCATTGGGATGGGGTAGGGAATAAAATAAGTGTTGTCAGATATTGTCTCATTTTTGAGACAATCTTTAATTATTTCCATAATAGTTCACTGAAAGCTCTTGGGAAAATTTCACAGGAGGTTATAATCCTCACCATGAAACTCAGAATTTTTGACAAACCAATACATAATTAGCATTTGCATCCAGAGGAAGTTTCTACAAAATATTAAGGTGCTTCAAAAGTTTGCTGGAGATGAAAACTACACAAAGTGACATTTTATCATATTTGGTGGACATGGACAGAAAAGTTTGAATTCAGATATATACACTAATCCATATGATTTAAAAGACTAAAATAGAATTGAAACCAGAGACTTTTCTTTTGGAATGAATGGACACACAACAAGAAACAAAATCATTGAATATATGTATATATGATGTGTTTATGTGTGAGAAAGAGATAGAGAGTCAATAGTTAATTAATTAGATAGATAGATAGATAGATAGATAGATAGATAGATAGATAGATAGATAGATAGATAGACAGACAGACAGATAATAGATAGGTAGAGAGATGATAGATAGATAGATAGATAGATAGATAGATAGATAGATAGATAGATAGATAGATAGATAGATAGGTAGAGATGATAGATAAATAGCTAGATAGGTAGGTAGGTAGGTAGATAGATAGATAGATAGATAGATAGATAGATAGATAGATAGATAGATAGACAGACAGACAGACAGATAATTGATAGATAGGTAGAGAGATGATAGCTAAATAGGTAGGTAGGTAGGTAGGTAGATAGACAGATAGACAGACAGACAAATAATAGATAGGTAGAAAGATGATAGATAAATAGGTAGGTAGGTAGGTAGGTAGGTAGGTAGGTAGGTAGATAGATAGATAGATAGATAGATAGATAGATAGATAGATAGATAGATAGACAGACAGATAATTGATAGATAGGTAGAGAGATGATAGCTAAATAGGTAGGTAGGTAGGTAGGTAGGTAGGTAGATAGATAGACAGACAGACAGACAGACAGACAGACAGACAGACAGACAGACAGATAATTGATAGATAGGTAGAGAGATGATAGCTAAATAGGTAGGTAGACAGATAGACAGACAGACAAATAATAGATAGGTAGAAAGATGATAGATAAATAGCTAGGTAGGTAGGTAGGTAGGTAGGTAGATAAATAGATAGATAGATAGACAGACAGACAGATAATTGATAGATAGGTAGAGAGATGATAGCTAAATAGGTAGGTAGGTAGGTAGGTAGGTAGGTAGATAGACAGATAGACAGACAGATAATAGATAGGTAGAGAGATGATAGATAAATAGCTAGATAGATAGGTAGGTAGGTAGGTAGGTAGGTAGATAGATAGATAATTGATAGGTAGAGAGATGATAGATAGGTAGGTAGGTAGATAGACAGACAGATAATAGATAGGTAGAGAGATGATAGATAAATAACTAGATAGGTAGATAGATAGATAGATAGATAGATAGATAGATAGATAGACAGATAATAGATAAGTAGAGAGATAATAGATAAATAGCTAGCTAGCTAGCTAGCTAGCTAGCTAGACAGCTAGATAGATAGACAGACAGATAATAGATAGATAGGTAGAGAGATGATAGATTAATAGGTAGGTAGATAGATAGACAGACAGACAGACAGACAGACAGACAGACAGATAGATAGATAGATAAATAGATAGATAGATGGATGATTGGATGGATGATGGATGGATGGATGAACCCTAACTCTGTCACTTTATAGTTTAAGGAGTATGCTTTCACTTTTATTAAAAGTGGTATGCTATGTGAATATCAGTGATATAAACTGTGAGATTAATGCTCCGAGGGGCCTTTTATCCCAAGCAATATGTAAATCAAGGCACAATTTGCCCTTTAAAGGAGCCACTAGATTTCCCTTTTCAGGCTACACCCAAAGACACAAAGTTTGAGCACTTCCTTGAATCCTTTCCAATCTATTCCTTCCATTGGTTACAGGGAGCACAAAAAATGATCCTGTGGCTGAATTTGATGCCCTTACTAGTATTCCTCCAAAGTAATTATTTCCTCTTTCGAGTATGCTATATTCTCTCTCTCTCTGTGTGTGTGTGTGTGTGTGTGTGTGTGTGTGTGTGTGTGTTGTGTATAGAAGAATTCATTGAAACACTATTGTTTTTTCTAGGTGTCCAATCTGATGTTCAGTTGGTGGAGTCTGGAGGTGATGTGAGAAGACCTGGAGGGTCTCTCCGACTCTCCTGCCAAGCCTCTGGATTCACCTTCAGCAGCTACAGAATGAGCTGGGTGAGACAGGCTCCAGGGAAAGGCCTGGAATGGGTGGCCTACATAAGTACATCCTCATCTCCAATTTACTACTCGGACAAAGTCAAGGGACGCTTCACCATCTCCAGGGATGATGCCAAAAGCCAACTGTATCTGCAAATGAACAATCTGAAGGAAGAAGACACAGCTGTCTATTACTGTGCGAGAGTCACAGTAAGAGGAAGTGAATCCGATGCAAAGCAAAAACCTTCTCTTCCTCTGAGCAGCTTTCCAAATTGAATAAGAAAGTTGAATTTGTGTACTTAAAGTGAGAAGCAGAAGGTAAATCTCCAAATGCAATTTGGAATCACAGATCTGAACTTCTAAGAAGCTGTGTGGAACATTGTGGACATTTTGATAGGTCAGAAGAAGGAAATCACCAGGCTGTGGAACAACCTGGGTAGTTTGTTAAAAGTGGCTTCCCATGTAATCCTATTGTAATCCACAGTCATTCAATGAAAACAAATATTGGTATTGAACAAGAGAATGATTACCCTAGAAAATGATTACAAAAGTGATACAGAACAGATTTTGATAAAGGAAGTAGCAAAAGCACTTTTATAGCACTTCATGGAATTTACAGAACTCTCTGAGCAGTTTAGAGAGTCAACAATCGGGGTCCTCAGTTTACCAACCTTGGAAGGATGGAGGTCAACTTTGAGCCAGTCAGGATGGAACTCCTGGCAATGGGCAGTGTTCCGGACTAGCAGGCTCAAAAGCCTGCAACTCTGATTGGCCCGCGAATAGCCGATCATGATTGGTCGCCATAGACTGATGCGATTGGCCAGTAAACGGGCTGCCGTGATTGGCCCTGCCAAGAGCAGCAAACTCAAATCGCCTTCATTGGCTGCCTAGCCACAGCCAGCCCTATATAAGGGGCTGCTGCGGCTGGGATAGCTCGCTCAGATCTGAAGTCACTAATAAAGAGCTGTTGTTGCTATCTGAGTCTTGCCTCCGCTCTTGAACCATCCTCCCAGATCCAACACTGGCGACGAGGATGGGATGCGGAGGCAACGAAGTCTACTGATTTGAACTAGCTGAAGGAGCACGTGGCTGATAGAGCGCAACGACGGCAACATGGCCAGTAGCGCTATACCACCCGCCCCATTTGATCCAGCTAGCAAGGACTGGGACTCATATATGGACAGATTTCAAATGTTCCTAGAGTCCAACAACCTCAAAGATGCCACGCCCAGCAAGAAACGAGCCGTTTTTCTAACCCTTTGTGGGCCAACCGTTTTTAAGATGGCTAAAGCCTTAGCGAAGCCAGCTGAAGTTAAAACCATGGATTGGGACACCCTTGCTCTCATCCTGCACAACCATTACGCCCCAGAAGTACCAACTCTCATCCGCAGACACGAGTTCTATCAGAGGGACAAGCATGAAGGTGAGAGCGTTGGGGATTTTGTGGCAGACCTGGGAACCTGGCAGTTTATGTAGCTTCGCCAATCTCGAAGAAGCCATGAGAGACCGCATTGTCCTTGGCCTTAGAGACCCAACCATCCAGAGCAAGATCATGGCTAAGGGAGACACCTCGCTTGCAGATGCCATAGCAGACGCCACCGCAGCTGAAGCCACTCGTAAATCAGCAGCACGAATGCGCCGAACCAGCGGAACCAACCGCCAACCCACCAATGATGCTGGGAAACCTTCAGACAAGTACACATCGACCACCCATCATGAAGATGTCGAGTCATCCTCAGACAGCGAGGAGGAAGAAGTCCACAGACTGGTCAGAACGTGAGCAACGGGACCAGTGGGGTCATAAATCCAACTACCAATGCGCTGGATGCAGGGAAAACCATCCTCAATCCGAATGCAGATTTTTAGACGCCATGTGTCATTTTTGTGAGAAACGAGGGCATATTGTGAAGGTATGCAGAAACAAGAGAAATTCCAGCCCCAGATGGAGAGGGAGCAGCCCAAAGAGGAATGATGGCACTCTACCACACAGAGGGACCGCCCTAGCAGCTAGTGGAACCAGTACAGCAGACCACGAAGGTTTAACGGCACACCCAGACGAGACGAGGCTCATCAAACCATCACGATCGGCCATGCTTCATCACTTGATGCTAAAAAAATCCGAGTAAAGGTCACCATTGAAAATAAACCGTGCATCATGGAAGTTGACTCTGGGTCATCACTATCCATGGTATCCTGGAAAACACTCAAGCAACTGATCCCCAACATCTGATGCCAAGACCTCAGCAGTCAAAGACTCATACTGAAAGACTATCAAGGCAACCAGATTCCAGTCGCAGGTACCCACCATTTCCAGGTCTCTTTCAAGGGACATAATGCAATTCTACCACTCACCATGATAGACAGAGACTGGCCAAGTCTATTGGGTCTTCAGTGGTTTGCGTCATTAGGAATCGGAATGGCTGGCATCCATCATACTGAAGACAATGACTGGGAGGCAGCCCTCATCCATGACTTCCGTGAAGTGTTCAACGAAAGCCTAGGCAAGTACAAGGGGTCCCCTATTTCATTTAATCTTCACCCCGACATTGCACCCATAAAGCCACTCCGCATTCCCTTTGCTCTCAAATCCAAAATTGATGAGCAACTGGACAAATTAATTGCACAAGGCGTATTAGAACCCATTGACCACGCCTGATGGGAAACACCAATTGTCACCCCCATAAAGCCTGACGGGTCCATAAGAATCTGCGGTGACTACAAGGCCGCCCTCAATCACGCACTACAGCAGAGCGCCTACCCAGTACCAGTCGTTCAACATATCCTGCATTCACTTGGGGGTGGCAAAATATTCGCAAAATTAGATCTGGCCCAAACGTATCAACAGCTGCCAGTTGATTACGAGGCGGCAGAAGCCCAAACTATAGTCACACACTGGCGGGCATTCAAATGCAACAGGCTCCAGTTTGGTGTAAGTGTAGCCCCAGGCATCTTTCAAAGCCTGATGGAGAGACTATTACAAGGGATAAAAGGGGTCGTGCCCTATTTTGATGACGTATTAATAGCAGCACCCACAAAAAGTCAATTAGAGAAACACCTCAGAACAGTCCTACAAAGGTTCAAAGATGCTGGCCTCAAGGTTAAGAAGGAAAAGTGCCAGCTTTGCACAGAAAGGGTGGAGTTTCTTGGCTACCTCCTTGACAAACAAGGAATCCACCCTACAGAAAAGAAATTGGCAGCCATCAAAAATGCCCCAAGACCCAAAAACAAAACTGACCTCCCAGCCTTCCTGGGACTTATTAACTTTTATAACATCTTCCTACCCCAGAAGGTGCTGAGCCCCTTCATAGACTACTCGATAAAAGGGCCTCCTGGATTTGGGGATGTCGGGAGGAACACGCCTTCCAGCAAGTAAAAGACCTCCTTACCTCTAATGCAGTACTAATTCAATATAACAAGACACTCCCCTTGACTGTTACTTGTGATGCCTCACCATTTGGGGTGGGGGCCATCCTGAGCCACGTCCTACCAAATGGCTCAGAGGCACCAATTGCATTTTTTTCAAGAACTCTATCAAAAACAGAAAGAAACTATAGCCACTTAGATAAGGAAGCCCTTGCTATTGTCTCTGCAACTAAAAGGTTTCATGAATATGTTTATGGGAGACCATTTTCTATTATCACAGATCATAAGCCACTACTTGGCATTTTGGCGGGCAACAAACCTACCCCACACATTCTCTCCCCCAGAATGATGCAATGGTTGGAATTTCTCGCTGCCTACGACTATCAATTAAAGTATCACCCGGGGAAATCTATTCCTCATGCAGATGCCTTGAGCTGCTCTCCCCTACCCAAGCCACAGGAAGACCCAGCTCCCACGCTCCTGGTACTTCAAATCAAGACAATTCCCTCACCTCCACTAATAGCCCAGGACATCGCTTTTGAAACCAAAAGAGACTCTTGTTTGGCACGAGTTCTTGGCTGGGTGGAGAGGGGATGGCCAGACTACGACCTTAAGGAAACATTTAAGCCATTTAAAAACAGACAAACAGAGCTTTTCACACAAAGAGGGTGCATTTTATGGGGAGACCGAGTTGTTATACCAACCAAGCTACAAAAAAAGTCCTGCAAATGCTACATGATGGACACCTGGGCATCGTGCGTATGAAAGCGCTGGCAAGAAGTTACGCCTGGTGGCCAGGTATGGACAAACAAATTGAAACCTGGGTCACCTCTTGTAACAGATGCCAGGAAAACCACTCAGCCCCCCAAAAGCTACACCAGCAGAATGGGAAACACCCAGGGGTCCCTGGTCTCGCATCCATATTGACTTTGCGGGAACTACTAGAGGCCACACTTTCCTAATAACTGTAGATGCGTATTCTAACTGGCTTGAGGTCAATAAAATGAAAGCAACCACGACTGAGGCAGTCATCAAAAAACTGAATAGACTCTTTGCCACACACGGCCTACCTGATGTCCTGATCTCTGACAATGGGCCCCAATTTACTGCCTTAGCCTTTGAACAATATTTAGCGGAACGGGGCACCCGACACACACTCACATCACCAGCTCATCCAGCGGCGAATGGTAGGGCTGAACGAATGGTTCAGTTCACAAAGAAAACCCTGCAGAAAATGGAACAAGGCAACATCCATGACAAAGACACTAGAATGCTGCTCCTTCAACACATCACTCCAAACAGCATGACCAACAAGAGCCCAGCTGAACTCCTGATAGCCAGGAAACTCAGATCACCTCTAGACCACTTGCACCCTGCCTACACCCCGGAAAAGCCCCTGGGTTCCAGCAGCAAGCACTGTGCCTTTAAGGTAGGAGACCTTGTATTAGCAAAAAAAATTTCTGGGGATCCCCTCTGGATTCCTGCTCAAGTAACTCAAGTTACGGGTCCCTGCTCCTACCGTCTACTCACCACTGATGGCAGAGCATGGAAACGCCATATTGACCAGCTACGCTCCAGACTGACCACAACTTCCACACCTGACCCTAACTCTGACACCAGGGGGAGAGGGGAAGCCATGAGCCCAGAAATAGAACCAACACCTGTTTATTCTGACCTAACACCGAGATCACCACACCATAGCTTGCAATACTCACCAGCTGTAGTTGAACCTGGGCAGATGAACACTTCACCGAGAAGCAGCAGCCAAACAGGTTCAGTGAGCCCGGGGAGCCAGAGCAGTAGCAACAAAGCTGAGGACTCTATCACCCCGGGGGCATCAGAGGAGAGCCCTAACCATGGCACCAGTTCACCGTTCCTGCTAGATCCAGCAAACAGTCCATCTGAACCTGAATTTGAACATGGACAATTGGAATTGCATAAGTCTGGTAGACAGGTGCGAAGACCTGCCTACCTGCGAGACTATATAACTCCACCCCTTAAACGGAACTGAGAGGGGAGGGTTGTTCCGGACTAGCAGGCTCGAAAGCCTGCAACTCTGATTGGCCCGCGAATAGCCGATCGTGATTGGTCGCCATAGACTGATGCGATTGGCCAGTAAACGGGCTGTCACGATTGGCTCTGCCAAGAGCGGCAAACTCAAATTGCCTTCATTGGCTGGCTGCTTAGCCGCAGCCAGCCCTATATAAGGGGCTGCTGCAGCTGGGATAGCTCGCTCAGACCTGAAGTCACTAATAAAGAGCTGTTGTTGCTATCTGAGTCTTGCCTCCGTTCTTGAGCCATCCTCCCAGATCCAACAGGCAGAACCAGCCTGCAATGCTGTATTCTAACCACTGCACCACCAGGGAAATACCCATGCAACCCTCACTGCATAGAGTAATGGAAGCCATGTCTAACTTAGCAGCAGATCTGCTTTGCGAAATACAGGGGAAATTAAATTATTTGTAGAATATGCAGTATAACTATTTTATAGTAGATAAATATCTTCTCCATCTATCTTTTCTCTCATTTCAACTCTGACTTACCAATTGTGCCGCATCAAGCATTTAGGTTTTGGGGTTCTTCCATGGTAAGGGGAGAAAATGTGGAAAGCTTTTATTGAATATACATGTGTGTTTCCCATCATCTTTTATCTTCACCATAGCCCTTTCAAAAATCATAATTGCATTTATCTTGCCTCCCCCTTTGAATAACTCTTGAGAAGCTGTGAAATTTTGCAAGTCTTTGTTTTATTTATTCTAATTAATTAATTAATCTAATTAATCTGCCTTTTCTGCTATCAATTTACAATTAAACCAAAAGTTTGACTTCACTTTTATTAAGACTGTAAACATTTGTGAAAGTTTCTCATACATATAAAGAATGTACTGCACTAGGAAAACTGTGAGATTAATGCACTGAGGGGCTCTCTTATTTGAAGCAATATATAAATGAAGGCAAACATTCCCTGTTGTAGAGCGATGGTAAGGAAGAGGCATGAGACCAGAGCGTACAACTAACAAGGCTTTATTGCGAGGAATAAAGGGTTGTCGTGTCTGCTTGCTAACTTGCAGACTAGCGGGCGACAACAGGCTGGCTCTGCCCGACAGCCGGCTTATATAGCCGACTGTCAAACGGAGCCAACCAATGGGAGCGGCTGGTGCTCCCGCTCAAACAGCGGACCTGGTTGGGAACCCCCACCAGTTCCACGGACATAACATTCCCCTTTAAAGGATCCACTTGATTTCTCTTTTCAGGCTACACCCATGCATGCAAAATCTGAGCACTTTCCTGAATACCAACTCCATTCATTACAGGGACTGAAAATGATCCCATGGTTGAATTTGGTGCCCTTGTTAGTGTTCCTTCAAAGTATTTTCCCCCCTCTTTAAAGAAATAACTTCATTTTTTTCTTGTATATATGAGATTTTATTGAAACACTTTTGTTTTTAGGAGTCCAATCTCAGATACAGTTGGTGGAGTCTGGCGGGGATGTGAGAAAGCCTGGGAAGTCCCTCCAACTCTCCTGCCAAGCTTCTGGATTTACCTTAAGCAGCTTTTCCATGAGCTAGGTGAGACAGGCTCCAGGGAAAGGCCTGGAATGGGTGTCCAGGTCAACTCCTTCCACTTACTACTCAGACAAAGTCAAAGGATGCTTCACCATCTCCAGGGATGATTTTCGCTGCCAGCTATACCTGCAAATGGATAATCTGAAACCGGAGGATACCACAGTCTATTACTGTGCAAGAGACACAGTGAGAAGAAGTGAATCTCATGTGAAGCAAAAACCTTATCCTTCTGAACTGAATCAGAAAGTCAAATTTGCATGTTTAAAGTGACAAGTGGAAAATTTCATATGTCAGGAGGTTATAATTCTCATCACGAAGCTCAGAATATTTGCTAAAATGATGTATCATTGGTGTTTGTATACAAAGGAAGTTTCAAGAATGTATAAAGGAGCTTCAGACCTTTGCTGAAAATGAAAACGAAGGAACATTTTATCATGTGCGCACACATACGCGTGCATGCACATACACACACACACATATGCAGACAGACACAGTATTTGTTCCTCATTGTGAAACCATGTCTAAGTTGACAATTAAATGTGAGCCAGTAGTGTGCAGCAGCAGCCAAAAAAGCCAAAGCAATCCTAAATTCCATTGACCAAATGATACAAGATCAAGTGGCGTACTAATATCACACTATAAAGTCTTAATAAGACCACATGTAGAATACTTCGTCCAGTTTTGATCACAACACTGTAAAAAAGATGTTGAGAAAGACTGCAGAGAAGAGCAACAAAGGTGATTAGGGAACTGGAGGCTAAAACATATGATGACTGGTTAGGGTTAGGGTTAGGGTTGCAGGAACTGGGCAATAGCTAGTACGGTGAAGAGAAGGACCAGGTGAGACATGACAGCAGTCTTCCAATACTTCAGGGTCTGTCATAGAGAGGATGGGGGTCATGCCCCTGTTGGAGTCTGAATCCAAGGAGGAAGACGAACAACTGACAGGAGTGGGAATGGGAGTGTGGCTCCGGTTAGCTGTGGAGGAAACTAGGGAAGGGAAAAGTCCGGCTGGGCAGAGCAGGATAAAGGTACAACAAGGGAGAGGGAGTTCAGAGGAAGACCTAGCCCCCCCTTCATCCTAAGGCATGCAGGGAAGAATGGAGAAGAGAGCAATGATGGTTGCATGGCTTACAGGGGAGGAAAAGGCCCTGATTCCCTTCATTAGGCACACCTGGGAAGAGAATTTAAGAGAGAGGCAGCTGAGAGTGGCATTTGCTGGGAACAAGTGTGAGTTTATCTTGTGTTGACTGTGGTTATCTGTGTTCCTGGCATTCTCCCAATTGGGTTGATTTACTGCCATTCCTTCATTTCTGGAACTCCTTATCTTGCCTTGCCAGATTAATTACCCCACCTAGCCTTGATTGGACTTATAGTTAAAGTTTCTGTTGACAATGTTTGGACTTGAATCTCTGCAGCCAGAGGCCATTCATGGGAGAATTTTTCTCCAGACCAGAAGTTAACCAGGACATTGGGGACAAAGTTGGAACTAATAAAGGGACTCCTACTGTTTATCTGACTGTGTTGCCTTTGTGCCATGCCCTGGATCATCACAATGGGGTCAAACTATATTCCGAACACTTGAGGGCCAAACAAGGAATAACGGTTGGAAAATGAACAAGGAGAGATTCAACCTAGAAATAAAGAGAAATTTCTTGACAGTGAGAACAATCAACCAATGAAACAGCTTTGGAAGTTGTGGGAGCTTCATCACTGGAGTCTTTCAAGAAGAGACTGGACTGCTATCTGTCAGAAATGATGTAGGGTCTCTTAGTTGGGTGGGGGTTGAACTAGATGACCTACAAGGTCCCTTCCCACTCTGTTAATCTGTTAGTGCTTAATGTAGAGGAAATTGAATTATTTATAGACTACAATCTGGGACTGGTAAAAACTTAACACTTCAAGTCCTAACCAAGGAGCTAAGAGCTGTTTAGGCAGTGTCTAGTAATGTGGTTTTTTTTTCTAAATCCAGAATATTCAGGTCTTAATAAGTTCAATATTTTCATATATCTAGGCAGCCCTTTGGGTATTGCTCCAAGGACTCCTATTACTATTGGTATAACCATTAATTTCTTCCTTCATAATCACTTTATTTCAATTTGCAAATCAAGATATTTTGTTATTTTTTTCTAGCTGATTCTCCTCAATTTGTGCATCACCTGGTATTGCAATAGTAATGAAAAAGGCCTTTTTTTTGCTTTTCACAATAGTGGTATTGGACATGTTGTAGATCATATGTCTATCTGTACTACTACTATTATTTAAAACTTTATCCATCTTGGTGAATCAACTCTCTCCAAAGAATAACTGATCAAAACACCAAATAACAGCAGCACCAAATAAACAATATTTATAGAATATAAAGTTATTTATTTGTAGAAATAATTAATTTATAGTAGATGAATATCTTCTCCATTTATCTTTTCTCTCATTCCAACACTGATTTACCAATTGTGTCTCATCAAGCATTCAGGTTTTGGGGTTCTTTCATGGTAAGGGGAGAAACCATGGAAGGGTTTTATTGAATATACATGTGTACTTCCCTTCATGTTCTATTTCCAGCATAGCCTTTTCAAATATCACAATTGTATGTATTTTGTCACCCCTTTGAAAAATTCTTGAGATGCAGTAAAATTTCTCAAGTCTTTGTTTTAATTGTGCTAATATAAAGCTGCCATTTCAGCTATGAATTTATTGTAAAAAAAAAAAAGTCTGCCTTCATATTTTTTAAGACTGGAATTACTACAAGGAAAACTGTGAGATTAATGCACTGAGAGGCTCTTTTATTGGAAGCAATATGTAAATGAAGGCAAAAATTCCCCTTTAAAGGATCCACTTGATTTCTCTTTCAGGCTATACCCACCCACACAAAGTTTGTGCCCTTTCCTGAATTCTTTCCTCCCAATCCTCTCAATTCATTACAGGGAGCAATAATGATCACATGGTTGAAATTGGTGCCCTTGTTAGTGGCCATTGAAGGCATTTTTCCCCTCTTTAAAGAATTTCCATCATATTATCCTTTTGTGTATAGAAGATCTCATTGAAACACTTTTGTTTTTAGGAGTTCAATCTCAAAAACAGTTGGTGGAGTCTGGAGGGAGTGTGAGAAGACCAGGGCAGTCTCTCCATCTCTCCTGCCAAGACTCTGGATTCACCTTCAGCAACTACTGGATGTACTGAGAGAGACAGGCTCCTGGGAAAAGACTGGAATAGATGGCCACTGTTGAGGTAATTCCCCATTAGGAGAATGAACGCATACAGGGAGACGTATAGAGAGTAGTGTTGGAATAATACACACAGAGAATACAGATGCACTGTACAGTAAATGTAGGTTTTTACTTCCAGAAATGTTAAGCAAAGTCCAAACAAGCAATCCAAAGTCATTCACAAGTTAAATCAGTCAGTTTTCAATCCAGGGATAATTCAGTAACAAATTCCAGTGTCAAACATAGTTCAGTAACAAACTTACATCAAATCCAGAAATAGCAGTCAATTAGAAGAAATGGAGGAACGGCAATACTTTCCAACAGAAGGAAACAGAGAGACTCACTCAGTCACACTCTATTCTGAGACTAAGACTAAGACAAACCAGGTTTCTGGCTCCATCTTATGGCCGTTTGAGAAACCACACCTAATTACAGTTTTGCATTTTCTTAAAGATACAGTTTTAAAATGTTTATCCTGGTTTATATATTTGTAACCCAAATAGCTGTTAGGTGACTCATATTCCTAACAGCCACCATAAATGCACAATCACCTCGTAAGACTTATCATTCAGACAAAGTCAAGGTACGCTTCACCATATCCAGGGATAATTCCCGCAGCCAGCTGTATCTGCAAATGAACAATCTGAAAACAGAGGATACTGCAGTCTATCACTGTGCAGGCTATTTTTATAACACAGTGAGAGGAAGTCAATCTGATGCCTAGCAAAAACATTTTCTTCCTCTCAGCACCTCTCAATCATGATTCAGTCACAGGAAGTTGAATTTGTGTATAAAATATATCTGGCATGAGTTTTCTTAGGACTCAAAAATTGTTTGAAATGACTTGATGTAATTTCTTGGTTGCTCCTGCTATAATTTCATGTCAAAGAAATAGATTTGCTGACCTGGCTTACTCCCAAATAACCCTTGGAGACTGAATAAGACTTGAAGCCCTCAACTATATTGCTTAACAGGGAAATTAAAGTGTGTGCTCGCCACCTCTGTAATAGTAATGCCCAATAACCCTTCACTAGCACATTTTTGGGGTAGGGCTTATATTAGACACCACTAAAAAAAATCAAACTAGGGTTTATTTTGGACGAAAATCCTATTTTCAGTGAAACATAAAGAAACAATCTAGTTTGGATGTATACATGTAGATGGCAAGAAAAACAAATCTTGTGAGTTTACCAGATGGATAGCCTAGGGAACAAAGCTGTTACAGAAATACTTCAAAACCTCCTCTCAGAGGCCAGTAATAGAAACAGACCATAAAGTGGTGTGTGGGGTCTTTAACAATCCTTTGAGCTCAAAGCACATAGCGTTTATAAGCTGTACCCTGAATAATGCAAGATGAGTATCTTATAATCTTCTGGGCTGTCCTTAACACTCTCTGTATGGATTTTCTATCTGAAGCACTGTGGCAAACAGGGATGCAGTTTGTTAAAATGCTGTCAATCATCCCTCTGTAAAATGCTGTCAATCATGCCTCTGTAAAAAGTAGTAAGGACAAAAGAAGAAAGATGTGCTCTCCTCATCCAATGCAAGAAAGGCAGACTTTGATCTAAGTATAGTATATAAAATCATACATTGCAATGTCCTACCTGTCAATGAATACTTCAGCTTCAACCATAACAATACAAGAGCAAACAGTAGATACAAACTCAAGGTTAATTGCACCAAACTTGATTGCAGGAAATATGACTTCAGCAACAGAGTGGTCAATGTCTGGAATACTCTACCTAACTCTGTGGTTTCTTCCCCAAATCCCCAAAACTTTAACCATAGACTTTCTACTATTGACCTCACCCCTTTCCTAAGAGGTCTGTAGGAGGCATGCATAAGCACACCAATGTGCCTACCGTCCCTGTCCTATTTTTTTCTTTTCTTTTTCTTATATGTACCCATGTATTCATTTTTACTTATACCTATTATCTTATAAGCAATTGACAAACCAAATAAAATAAAAATAAAAAATAAAAATGATTTGCACACTTCACTGAGGATCACATATAGGGAAACCAGTTCAGATTGTTAGTTATCTGCACCCCCAGATATATAATACTGTTGACCACCTCTACAACTGCATTATTGATACTGAATGGAGTATGACCATGTCAGCTCTATGTACAATCTACAATGATCTCCTTTGTTTTATTAATATTTGAAATGTTCGATTTTCAACAACAGAATAATCAGAGAAGCCATAGAGATAGAAAAACGCCCACACAGCATGAATAAACGAGATGAAACCTCCCACCTACCAGCCATTTGGAAACCCACCCTCATGAACAAACTAGTAACTAACATGAAGAATGACACCAGACCCACACCCATGAAGGCCACACAAGATGCTACCACCACACTTCCACGTAGAAAGCAGACTCACACCCACAAAGATGAGACACAACCATGGACCAGCAGCCGTACCGCAGCTGCATCACTACCCACTTCAAACCCCTCCAACCCATACATGAAGCGAACTGATGCCCACCATGAAGATGTGGCATGATCACAAACGCGAAGCCAAACAGCAGGAACACAGCTCACCAGCTCAAATCCCCCAGCAACTAAGACTAACCTGAGCACAACCAAGCCCCCACCTGAACAGAACGCACCCCCAGCCAATCAGAACACAGCCAACCCCCAACCAATCAGAAAATAGCCAAACACCCAACCAATGAGAATACACCCCACCCAATCAGAAAACAGTCAAGATCCCACCCAATCAAGTCACACCCCCACTAGCAGTTAAAAGGAAGAAGCAGCTGCAAGCTCACATTACTCCGAGAAATACAAAGCCGAAGACACAAGCCTGAAGATGATGAATGAGACTTCATAGAAAAATCGCTTAGATACTTCCAATTTTATGTGGGAGAAAACCCGAATAACCAAAGATCCACATACCAATACCCGTGAAAACCTCAGAATATATATATACTTGAATCTTACGCAGGAGAAAACCCGAACAACCAAAGATAGATAGATAGATAGATAGATAGATAGATAGATAGATAGATAGATAGATAGATAGATATATCTTTGGTTGTTCGGGTTTTCTCCTGCATAAGATTCAAGTATCTAGGCAACGCTTCGATGAAGTCTCATTCATCATCTTCAGGCTTCTGTCTTCGGCTCTTGCTTCTCAGAGTGATGTGAGATTGCAGCTGCTTCTTCCTTTTAACTGCTAGTGGGGGTGGGACTTGATTGGGTGGGGGCTGGCTGTGTTCTGATTGGGTGGGGTGTGTTCTCATTGGTAGGGGGTTTGGCTGTGTTCTGATTGGTTGGGGGTTGGCCGTGTTCTGATTGGTTGGAGGCGTGTTCTGTTCAGGTGGGGCTTGGTTGTGCTCAGGTTAGTCTTAGTTGCTGGGGATTTGAGTTGGTGAGCTGTGATCTTGCTGTTTGGCTTCGAGTTCGTGGTCGTGCTGCATCTTCATAGTGGGTGTCGGTTTGCTTCATGTATGGCTCGGAGGGGTTTGAAGTGGGTAGTGATGCAGCTGCAGTGTGGCTTCTGGTCCATGGTCGTGTCTCATCTTCTGAGTGGGTGTAAGTCTGTTTTCTACATGGAAGTGTGGTGGTGGCATCTTGTGTGGCTCTCATGGGTGTGGGTCTGGTGTCATTCTTCATGTTAGGTACTGTCTGTTCATGAGGGCGGGTTTCCAAATGGCTGGAAGGTGGGAGGTGTCATCTCGTTTGTTCATGCTCTGTGGCTGCTTTCTATCTCTATGGCTTCTCTGATTATTCTGCTGTTGAGGTGTTGGTTTTGGCGATAGTTCTGGTATTTTTAAAGTCAATTTCATGTCCTGTGGCTTTGACGTGTTGGACCAGGGAAGAGGTCGTTTCTTCTTTTTGATTGAGTTCTTATGTTCTTCAATGCGTGCACTTATTCTTCTGTTAGTTTGTCCAATGTATGTGGTAGGGCAGGCAGTGCAGGGGATTTCGTATACTCCTTGGTTTTCTAATTCGATTTTGTCTTTGGGGTTTCTTAGGATGGTGGATATTTTTCTGTTTGTGCAGAATGCTGTTTTAATGTTGTGTTTTTGGAGGATCTTGCTGATTTTGTCTGTAGTGCCTTTTATATATGGGAGGAGGGCTTTGCCGTTTTCTTGTTCTTGTTCTCTCTGTTCTGATTGGTTGGGGGGTTGGCTGTGTTCTGATTGGTTTGAGGTGTGTTCTGTTCAGGTGGGGGCTTGGTTGTGCTCAGGTTAGTCTTAGTAGCTGGGGGATTTGAGCTGGTGAGCTGTGATCCTGCTGTTTGGCTTCAAGTTTGTGGTCATGTCGCATCTTCATGGTGGGTGTCAGTTTGTTTCATGTAGGCTCGGAGGGGTTTGAAGCGGGTAGTGATGCAGCTGTGGTATGGCTTCTGGTCCGTGGTCGTGTCTCATCTTCTGTGTGGGTGTGAGTCTGCTTTCTGCGTGGAAGTGTGGTGGTGGCATCTTGTGTGGCCCTCATGGGTGTGGGTCTGGTGTCATTCTTCATGTTAGGTACTCGTCTGTTCATGAGGGCGGGTTTCCAAATGGCTGGAAGGTGGGAGGTGTCATCTCGTTTGTTCATGCTCTGTGGGCGTTTTTCTATCTCTATGGCTTCTCTGATTATTCTGCTGTTGAGGTGTTCGGTTTTGGCGATAGTTCTGGTATTTTTAAAGTCAATTTCATGTCCTGTGGCTTTGACGTGTTGGACCAGGGAAGAGGTCGTTTCTTCTTTTTTGATTGAGTTCTTATGTTCTTCAATGCGTGCACTTATTCTTCTGTTAGTTTGTCCAATGTATGTGGTAGGGCAGGCAGTGCAGGGGATTTCGTATACTCCTTGGTTTTCTAATTCGATTTTGTCTTTGGGGTTTCTTAGGATGGTGGATATTTTTTCTGTTTGTGCAGAATGCTGTTTTAATGTTGTGTTTTTGGAGGATCTTGCTGATTTTGTCTGTAGTGCCTTTTATATATGGGAGGAGGGCTTTGCCGTTTTCTTGTTCTTGTTCTCTCTGTTCTGATTGGTTGGGGGGTTGGCTGTGTTCTGATTGGTTTGAGGTGTGTTCTGTTCAGGTGGGGGCTTGGTTGTGCTCAGGTTAGTCTTAGTAGCTGGGGGATTTGAGCTGGTGAGCTGTGATCCTGCTGTTTGGCTTCAAGTTTGTGGTCATGTCGCATCTTCATGGTGGGTGTCAGTTTGTTTCATGTAGGCTCGGAGGGGTTTGAAGCGGGTAGTGATGCAGCTGTGGTATGGCTTCTGGTCCGTGGTCGTGTCTCATCTTCTGTGTGGGTGTGAGTCTGCTTTCTGCGTGGAAGTGTGGTGGTGGCATCTTGTGTGGCCCTCATGGGTGTGGGTCTGGTGTCATTCTTCATGTTAGGTACTCGTCTGTTCATGAGGGTGGGTTTCCAAATGGCTGGTAGGTGGGAGGTGTCATCTCGTTTATTCATGCTGTGTGGGTGTTTTTCTATCTCTATGGCTTCTCTGATTATTTTGCTGTTGAAGTGTTCAGTTTTGGAGATAGTTCTGGTATTTTTAAAGTCAATACCCGTGAGAACCTCAGAAAACACACACACACAATATATATATATATATATATATATATATATATATATATATATATATATATATATATATATATATATATATATATACATACATACATACATATACATATACATATACATATACATATACATATACATATACATATACATATACATATACATATATATATATAGTGTGGATCTTTGGTTGTTTGGGTTTTCTCCACGTAAGATTGGAAGTATCTAGGCAACGTTTTGATGAAGTCTCATTCATCATCTTCAGGCTTGTGTCTTCAGCTCTGTGCTTCTCAGAGTTTATATATATATATATATATATATATATATATATATATATATATATATATATATATATATATATATATTCAGCTTTGTTTGGGTATTTTCCCATGTCATTGTAGTTGTGCTTTTAAAGTTGTAGCTACAATGACGTGGGAAAATACCCGAACAAAGCTGAACAAAGCTGAATACCATACATGTAAGTACCCGCGAAAACTTAAGAAAACATATATATATGTATAGATATTTGTATAGGTATTTGTATATTTATATTTATATAAACATAAATATAAATATAAATATATATTTATGTAGGTCTAGGTGTGTTTGGGTCTTTTCCTGTTTAGGATTAAGAGTATCTTGGCAATGTTTCGGCGAGGTCCCACTCGCCATCCTCAGGCTGGTGCTTTCGGCTTCGTGCCCGTGGAAGCAGTGTCTGATCGGAGCTGCCGTTTCTCTATAAATACTGGTGGTGGTGGGTGGTGTGCTGGGTTGGTTGGCTGTGCTGCTGCCTCTTGATTGGTTGATGATGTTGGTATAATGGGCTATGTGATGGCCTTGTGAGTTTTGTTGTGGAGATATCCTTGATCTTGTGTTGTAATCTCCTGGATCCTTTTTTTTTTTTAGTGATCTTTTTCCATTAGTCTCTCGTGTTTAACGGCTTGGGTAATGGGTAGTGTGATGGGTTTGCAAGTTCTTTTGTTGTGGTATCCTGGGTACCACATGGTAATCTCCTGGGTCATTTGACACAGGAGCAAATGACCCAGGATATCACAGCACAAGACCAAGGATACCACAGCAATAAATCTCACAAGGTCATCACACAACCCATTACCCAAGCTGTTACTACACAGGAGGCTAATTGAAAAGAGATCAAAACACAAATGACCCAGGAGATTCCAGATTTTGGAATGTTTTCCAGTTCTTGCTACAATTTCAGACCAAAGAAATGGATGTGTTAAGCTGTCTTACTCCCTAATAACCTTTGGAGAGTGAATATGACTTGTAACCCTCAAATATGTTGCTTAAAAGGGAAAATAAAGTATAAATACAAATCCCAAGTTGTCATACTTTTTGACTTAGGAAAATCAGCCCTAAAATGTCCACTTTGAAAAGCATGTAAATATTTAATGAAAAGCAACCCTTCCCTGTATTAATAATTAAATATCTCTGTCTTGACTATCATAAGGACTTTCCCATCTTCTCAAATTTGTTGCAAATAAACTATAATGTCATTGAAGAGGATATCTGCTATATTAGGAAAAGAGGAATAGAGTTTGAAGAAATAAATAAAAGTAACAGACATGGAGCTACAACTATGATGCTATAATGACTTCCTGTCTAATCCTAATGAAATCCACTCTAACCCAATAGAAATGAAGCATTGCTGTTGACCGAGAGACAGGGTGGAATGATTATCCTTGAAACAAGTACAAATGTGGTACACCTTTGGTAAATTGGTTTTGATAAATGAAGCAGCAGTAGAAATAGGAATAGCACTTATTTATTGCTTTATGATGATTTACAACTCTAAGCTGTTTACTATGTCAGCATATTGCCTCCAAAAACCTGGAGAAGGATGGAAGGCTAACTCAATGTTGAACCTGTCATGACTGAAATCCTGGCAGTGGGCAGTTTGCTCACAATATGCATTCTAACCACTGTGCTTCCAGGGAAAAACCCATGCAGTGCTCACTGTACAGAGTAATATAAGCAGGAGTGGATTCTACCTTGTCAGACTAGTTCTATAGAACCCGTTGTTATGATTCTGCCCAGTTCGGGAACCGGAAATCACACCACTGGCTGGTCTTGCCCCTCCCCTCCCCGCCCACTCATTCCTTACCTGGCATGTGTGCCATCAAACTTGCCTACATTTGGTAAGTTTCTATTCCCAAGACCATCAGCTGTTTTGCTGTGCCAGAAGATTTACATTAGCTAGAAAGCAGGTAATGGTTGGATTTCTTGCTTTCTAGTTAATCTAAAAGCAGAGCTGAATCTTCCTTAGGACTGAAGCTTCTATTTTTCAGTGCAGACTCAGGCAGCAGATTGCAGAATGGTAGATCTCTGAGTGAATCTGTGATTCTGGGAGCAACTCAATCTACCTGCCTGCTTTGCCTGTTTTGGGGTAAAAGTTGCTCTTTTTTAAAAAAAGTTGCTCTTTAAAAAAAAATTAATCAATATTTACACAAATGTTTATAATCTTTACATACAAGCTATGCCCAGCCAGTCAAATGAACACCAAGCCACACCCACAAAATAGGCCATGCCCACAGAAATGGTTGTTAATAAATTTGAATCTCACCCCTGAATATAAGCCAATGCTGCTCCATTTATATTCCTTCTTTACAAATATGTATTCAATGTCCTCAGTCCTGAAGCTCTGTCCCTGCAGGAGGATTGAGGCAGGGACAACATTGGTCAAGAAGTAACTGTGTAGCAAATCTCCTAAGATATAGCTATGAGAATAAATTCTCTACTGCATTGATACAGATTTCAGAAGTTGTGGAATTATTCAAGACTTTATTTTACGTACTATAAAATAAATCTTCCCTTTCTCCTATCACTCGCAGGAACACAAGAACAAAGCATGTCTGGCATGAGTTTTCTTATGGTGCAAAAATTATGTGCAAATCACACGTGTAAATTCTTTCTAAAAAATCTCCAAGTGAATGAACTCAGGGGCTCTTTTATCCCAATCAATATGTAAATCAGGACCCAATTTGTGAGAAGGCCTGGGGAGTCCCTCTGTCTTTCCTGCCAAGCCTCTGGATTCACTTTCCTCAGCTACTGGATGGCTTGGAAGAGACAGTATCCAGGGAAAAGAAATTATAATCCTCACTGTTGAGCTCAGAATTTTTGATCAAGTGATGTATCATTGGTGTTTGTATCCTGAGGAAGTTTTCAGAATGTATAAAGGTGCTTCAGACCTTTTCTGGAAATGAAAACTACATGAAGGGACACACACACACACACACACACACACACACACACACAGAGAGAGAGAGAGAGAGAGAGAGAGAGAGAGAGAGAGAGTATTCCTCATTGTGAAGCCATGTCAAATTTGACAATTAAATATTAGCCAACAGTATACAGTAGTGGCTAAACAAGCCAATGCAATCCCAAATTGCATTGTGAGGTATACAACTGAGATCAAGGAAGATACTAATTGCACTCTGTAAAGCCTTAGTAAGGCCACACCTAGAACACTATCCAGTTTTTTCACTACAATATAAAAAAGATGTTGAGACTCTAGAAAAAGCGCCCAGAGCAGCAGATATGATTAGGGGAGTGAAGGCCAAACAACATATGAAGAATAGCTGCGGGAACAGGGTATGTCTCTTCTGGTGAAGAGAAGGAACAGGGGAGACATGAGAATACCCTTCCAATATTTGAGAGGCTGACACAGAAAGGAAGAGGTCAAGCTATTTTCCAAAGCACCTTAAAGCCAGACAAGGAATAATGGATGGAAACTGAACAAGGAGAGATTCAACCTAGAAATAAGGAGAAATTTTCTGACAGTGAGAACAAGCAACTAATGGAACAGCTTGCCTTCAGTAGTTGTGGAAGCTTCATCACGGGAGTCTTTCAAGAAGAGACTGGACTGCCCTCTGTCAGAAATAAGGTAGGGTCTCCTGCTTGGGAGGGTGGTTGGAGTAGATGACCTACAAGGTCCTTTCCCACTCTGTTAATCTGTTAGTGCTTAATGTAGAGGAAACTGAATTATTTGTAGAATACAGTCTGGGACTGGTAATAACTTAACAATTCAAGTCCTAACCAAGGAGCTAAGAACTCTTGAGGCAGAATCTGAATATATAAGCAGTTCCTAGTAAGGTGGTTTATTTGTTTTTTTGCAAGGACAGAATATTCAGATCTTAATAAATTCAAAAATTCCATATATCTTGGCAGCCTTATGGGTATTTATTTATTTAGTTAGTTAGTTGCAGCAGGAGCTATCAAGGTAGGAAGGCAGCCCCAAATACTCTGTCTCACAGAATTTCTGGAAGGGGAGGTTTGCCATGACCAATGTTTCCCTTATTTGGCTCAGCCAGAGCTTCAGGATTATGGAGATTGAATATATATTAATGTAGAAGAAATGAAAAAAATCAATGTATATTGATTGTGAAGGGACATTTTGACATGAATCAATCTAACCTTTGCTCTTTGCATCTGTTAAAGTTTATTTATTTATTTATTTATTTATTTATTTATTTATTTATTTATTTATTTATTTATTTGCTTGCTTGCTTGCTTGCTTGCTTGTTTGTCTGTTTGTTTGATTTATATTACTGCCTACTCACCCATGGTGACTCAAGGTGGCTTACATAATATAAAATCATATTTAAAACAAAAAATAATAATAAAAACAATAAGAACTGGAAAATAAATAAATAAATAATAAAGTACAACAGTACAAAATTTGGGGAAAAAAAGAAAAGAAAACAAAAACCAAACTCCCATCCCCCCACCCTAATGACAGTGGGTCACACTAGCCATCTGATAGGTTCCATCCCTCTCTGGGTTCCCCAGGCCCGGTGGCAAAACCAGGTCAGTGCCTTTTGGAATAGTATTAATGAGGGGGCCATTCTAATCTCTCGGGGAATGATGATCCAGAGAGATGGAGCCACCACAGAGAAGGCCCTTCTTCTAGGTCCCACCAGGTGTATCTCCCTCAGGGGTGGGACCCACAGCATTCCCTGCCTCCTCACTCTAATGGGTCGGGTAGATGTCACTGGCAATAGATGTTTCCTCAGATAAACCAGACTCAAGCCATTAAGGGCTTTAAAGGTGACAACCAGCACATTGAATTGCACCCAGAAGCAAATTGGCAGCCAATGAAGCTCCTGCACACCGGGATCTGCATAAAACCATGTGGCCCACTGCATTTTTCATCAACTGGAGCTTCTGGATGCTCTTCAAGGGCAGCCCCATGTAGAGCGTGTTGCAATAATCATGACAGGAAGTTACCAAGGCATGAGTGACTGTGAGTAGGGACCACTGATCCAGGAAAGGGCATAACTGGTGCACAACCTGCAGTTGTGCCAAGGCCCTCCTGTCCACGACTGCCACCTGCTGTTCAAACAGGAGTTGTGAGTCCAGGAGAACCCCTAGATTATGCACAGGGTCTGTTTGGGGTAGTGCCACCTCATCCAAGACTAAAGGTGGTAAGACTTGGTAGCTAAAGACTCAGAGCCACTTGGTCTTGCATAGGTTTAGTTTCAACCTGTTGTTCCCTATCCAGCCCCTAACAGCCTCCAGGCATTGCAAGAAGGAGGACACAGCAACACTTAACTCACCATGGGCCAAGACATGCAGCTGAGTATGATCAGCATATTGGTGATACCTCAGTCCATGGTGACGGATTATCTCACCCAGCAATTTCATATATATGTTGAACAGGAGCAGAGAGAGTACTGAGCCCTGTGGAACCCCATAAAGCAGAGGGCGAGGGTTAGATCTCTCCCCTCCTATCAACACTGACTGAGAGCTTCCACAGAGGAAGGAAGTGAACAAAGACAGCACAAGTCCTCCCACTCCCATACCCTGAAGCCATCCCAGGAGAATCTCATGGTCAATGATATCAAAAGCACAAAGAGGTCAAGTAGAGCAAGGATGGATGCACTACCCCCATCCTGTTCCCACCAGAGATCATCCAAAAGTGCAACCAATGCTGTTTTTGTCCCAAATCCAGGCCTGAATCCTGACGGGTAGGAGTTGAGATAATCTGTTTCATCCGAAAACCTCTGGATCTGATGTGTGACCACCTTCTCAACAACCTTCTCCCCCAAAGGGAAGATTGGAGACAGGTTGGAAATTATCCAACTGGGTGGAGTCCAGTGATGGCTTCTTAAGAAGAGGGTGGACCACAGCCTCCTTAAAGTGCTAGGGCACTGTCCCCTCCTGTAGAGAAGCATTAATCACTGCTAGAGTCCAGCCACCTGTCACCTTCTGGGAAGCTTTCAGAAGCCAGGGAGGGACATGGGTCTAAAATACAGGTGCTTTCACGCATACTCCCTAGGATCTTGTCCATTTCCTCAGGAGCAACAGGGTCAAACCATTCCCATATAACAGGGCCAGAACCTGCCTCAGCAGCTTCCACCAGACTAGCAACCACCGGCATCTAACTGGGAACGAAGTCGAGCGATTTTGTCTTCCAGAAAATCCACAAATTTCTCAGCCCGCCGCTTCAGGTGGAACTCAGTCTCCCCCTTCCCTAAGAGGAGATGGCTCACCTTATAGAGGGTTGCTGGGCATCTGCAGATGCAATTAGTGTGGAGAAGTATTTAGACTTCACCTCACAAATCGCCACAAGGTAGGCCTTAATAGCAGCTCTTACCTGTGTTCGATCGAGTTCATATCCTGTCTTCCACCAGCCATGCTCTAGACATCTCCTCATGCGTTTATCCCTCTCAGTTCCTCTGTATACCATAGGCACAGAAAGGTCTATGGGTGAGGAGAGGTCACAAGAGTGCAATACTATCCAGAGCCTCAGTCACCTTCCTATTCCAAACAGTGACAAAGAGCTTGTCTGGACTGCATAATAGATCTGTAGTTATAACCCCCAGCTCCTTCTGGAACTTAACTGGATCCATTAGTTGATGGGAGCAGGCCAATCTAATAGGTCCTGCCTCCCTGAGGGGTGATGCATCTTTTGAGAAACTAATTGTCACCAGACTGTGATCTGATCATGACAAGGGGACCAAAGAGAGGTCTACCAATTCCAGGTCAAATAGACACTGCTCCGACAAGAACACCAAATTGGGAATGTGACCACTATTACTAGTTGGGCTCTGGATAATCTGTGACAGGCCCATGGAAGTCATGGTTTCTATAAAATTTCAGGCTACCTCTGACCCTGATTCCAGAGAAGGTATTGCTCCAAGGACTCCTATTACTATTGGTATAAGCATTTATTTATTTTTACTCCATAATCACTTAACTTCAATTTGCAAATCAATTCTATTTCTCCTCAATCATTTTATGTTACAATATTAATGAATCAGACTTTTTTCCCCTCTTCCATGATAGTGATATCAGGTTATTTTGTGGTCCAGATGACTATCTGTACTATTATTGTTTCAATTTTTATCCATCTTGGATAAATTTGGATAATTTTTTTTATCCAACTCTCGGCAACTAATAACTGATCAAAACACCAAACAACAGCAACTCCAAACAAGAAATATATAAAACAAATATGACCACCAAGTTAAAAACCAATCTAATAAAAAAAAAGAACCCCCACAGATTTGATCATTTTCTTCTCTCTGTGTCTTTCCTTGGATTCAACTCAAATTGTCCCACAAATTGGTGCCTCATCATTTGGTTGGCACTCACATTTTTGGGGTTTCTTCAAGAGGACATACTAAGGGGAGAAAATGTGTGTGTGTGTGTGGGGTGAATATCTCCCGAATTCAGATGTGGTCTTCTTTTCATGTTCTATCTCAAAATATCTCCTTCTAAAAATGTTATTGCATGTTCTTCATCTGTCCTTTTGAATCACTTTTGAGAAGCGGTGAAATTGTGCAATTCTTTGTTTTAATTACTCTAATGTAGATGTGCTTTTTCTCCAATTACTGTAGCTAAAAGAAAAGGAGTCTGCTTTCACTTTTATTAAGAATGGCATCTTATATGAAAATTTACCATATATAGAGTGAACAAGGAAAATTGTGAGATTAATGCACTGAGGGGACCTTTTATCCCAAGTGATATGTAAATCAAGGCACAATTTCCCCTTTAAAGGTGCTGCTTGGTTTCCATTTTCAGGCTACACCCAAAGACACAAAGTTTGAGCACTTCCTTGAATCCTTTCCTATCATATCCTTTCACTGGTTGCAGGGAGCAAAAAATGATCCCTTGGCTGAATTTGGTGCCCTTACTAGTATTTCTCCAAGGTAATTATTTCCTCTCTTAAGAATTTCCTTCCATATTCTTTTGGGTGTGTTTGTGCATAGAAGAATTCAACTGAAACACTATTGTTTTTTTCTAGGAGTTCAGTCTGTTGTTCAGTTGGTGGAGTCTGGACGGGATGTATGAAGACCTGGAGGGTCCCTCCATCTCTCCTGCCAAGCCTCTGGATTCACCTTCAGCAACTACAGAATGAGCTAGGTGAGACCGGCTCCAGGGAAAGGCCTGGAACGGGTGGCATCCATAAGCGCAAGTTCAACTCCAATCTACTACTCAGACAAAGTCAAGGCATGCTTCACCATCTCCAGGGATGATTCCTGCGGCCAGCTTTATATGAAATGAACAATCTGAAAGAAGAGGACACAGCTGTCTATCACTGTGCAATAGAGACAGTGAGAGGTAGTGAATATGAAACCAAGCAAAAAACCCCTTTTTCCCCCTCTGAGCAGCTTTCTAAATTGAATCAAAAAGTTGAATTTGTGTATTTAAAGTGAGAAGTAGAAGATAAATCTTCAAATACAGTTGGTAACCTTAGATCTGGTCTAAAAAGCAGTGTGGAAGATGATTGACATTTTGATAGAGAAGAAAGAAATCTCCAGGTTGTGGAAGAAACTGGGTTGTTTGTAAAGAGTGGCTTATTATCTAATCCCAAAGTAATCCACATTCACCCAATGGCAATAAATCACTGGTGTTGAACAAAAGACAGCAAGAATGATTATGCTAGAAAATGATTACAAAAGTGATACAGAACAGATTTTGATAAATATAGTTGCAAAAGCACTTATATAGCACTTTCTGGTACTTTACTGACCTCTCTGAGCAGTTTAGACATTGCTCCCAACAATCTGGGTCCTCATTTTACCAACCTCAGAAGGATGGAAGGCCAGGCCAACATTGAGCCAGTCAGGATCAAGCTTTTGACAGTGGGCAGGGTCAGCCTGCAATACTGCATTTTGACCAGTGTGCCATCAGGGAAATACTTATGCAACCCTCACTGCGTAATAATATTAGCCATGTCTGACTTGGTAGCAAGTGTGCTTTCTGAAATATAGAGGAAACTTAATTATTTGTAGAATATAAAGTTATTTATTTATAGACCTAATTAATTTATAGTAGATGTATATCTTCTCCATCTGTCTTTCCTGTCATTCCAACTCTGACTTAATAATTGTGCTTCATGAACCATTCCAGTTTGGGGGTTCTTTTTTATAGGCCATGGCAAGAGGGGAAAATATGGAGGGCTTTTGTTGAACATAGATGTGGCAGGCCTATACATGTTCTATCTCCAGTGTAGCCCTTCCAAAAATTATAATAGCATGTTCTTTTCCTCTCCCTTTGCATCCCTTTGGAGAATCGGTGAAATTTTGCCTGTCTTTGTTTTAATTACTCTAATATAAACCTGCCATTTCTGGTACGAATTTACAGGGAAAAAAGTATGCCTTCATTGTTATTAAGACTGGAATCTTTTGTGAAAGTCACTCATGTAAAAAGTATAAAAGGAAAACTGTGGATTAGTGCACTGAGGGGCCCTTTTATCTGAAGTGATATGTAAATCAAGGTGATATTTCCCCTTTAAAACATCCACTTGATTTCTCTTTTCAGGTTACACCCACCCACACAAAGTTTCTGGAATCCTTTCCTCTCAATTCCCTTGATTCATTACAGGGGAGCAAAAATGATCCCATGGCTGAATTTGCTGCCCTTGTTGGTGCTCATTGAAGGTATTTTCCCCCCCTTTAAAGAATTTTCTTCATATTCTCTTTTTGTGTATTGTATATTTCATTGAAACACTTTTGTTTTTAGGAGTTCAATCTCAAATACAGTTAGTGGAGTCTGGAGGGGTATGAGAAGACCTGGAGAGTCCCTCTGTCTCTCCTGCCAAGGTTCTGGATTCACCTTCAGCAGCTATTACATGGGTTGGATGAGACAGGCTCCAGGGAAAGGCCTGAAATAGGTGGCCTACATAGGTACCTCCTCATCTACAATTTACTACTCAGACAAAGTCAAGGGACGCTTCACCATCTTCAGGGATGATTCCTGCAACCAGATGTATCTGCAAGTGAGCAATCTGAAACCAGAGGATACTGCAGTCTATTACTGTGCAAGAGACACAGTGAGACAAAGTGAATCTGATGCCAAGCAAAACCTTTTTCTTTCTCTTAGCAACTCTCCAGAATGATTCAGTCACAGGAAGTTGAATTTGTGTATAAAATGTATCTTCCCTTTCTCCTATCACTCACAGGAAAACAAAAACAAAGCATATCTGATATGAGTTTTCTTAGGACTCAGGAATTATTTGAAATGACCTTGATGTAGTCACTTTGTTGCTTCCTCCTGCTGTAATTTCATATCAAAAATATCAAGGTGCTGATCTTTCTTACTCCCCAAATAAGTTTTGGAGACTGAAGCCTTAAACTTTCTTGCTCAACAAGGAAATTAAAATGTGTGCTCGCTGCCTCTGTGCTGGTAATGCCCACTACCCCATCACTAGGACATTTTTGGGATAGGGCTTATATTAGGTATCAGGCTAGGGCTTATTTTTGGAGAAATGCTGTTTATTATATAACACAGAGAAACTGCGCAGTCTAGTTTGGATGTATACATGGACATATCAAAAAAAAAAAAAAGAAATCTTGTGAATTTTCCAGATGGATAGCCTACAGAACAAAGAAATATAGAAATACTGTAACAGTAGCCCTCAACTATCTTGCTTAACAGGAAAATTAAAGTATAAATAAAAATCTAGTGGTGTCACACTTTTTGACTTCGAAAATCAACCCCACAATGTTTACTATGAAAAGCACATAAATATTTAATGAAAAGCAACACTTCATTTTCCTCTGTACTAATAATTAAACATCTGTCTTGAATCTCTTAATTACTTGCCCATCATCTCAAATTTGTTGCAAAGAATTCTGTTATGTCAATGAAGAGAATATCAGATATATTAGGAAAAGAGGAATACCATTTGAAGAAATAAAATAAAGTAACTGACAAGGAGCTACAACTATGATGCTAGAGTGACTCTCACTGTAATCCTAATGAAATATACACTGTTCCAATAGAAATGAAGCATTGGGGTTGAACAAGAGATGGGGTACAATGATTATCCTAGAAAAGAAGTACAAAAGTGATGCACAATAAATTTTGATAAATGAAGCAGCAGCAGTTAGGTATAGCACCAGGAATAGCACATATATTGTGCTCTATAATACTTTACAGCACTCTATAAGTTATTTACCATGTCAGCATTTTGCCTCCAACAACCCGGGTCCACATTTCACCAACCTCAGAAGGATGGAAAGCTGAGTCAACCTTGTATCTGTCAGGATCAAACTTCTGACAGTGTGCAGATTTTGCCTGCAATATGCATTCTAACCACTGTGCTTCCAGGGAAAAATCCATGCAGTGCTCACTGTATAGAGTAATATAAGCCAAACTTGCTCCATTTATATTCCTTCTTTATAAAGATAGATGCAATATCCTCAGTCCTGAAGCTCTGTCCCCCACTAGAATTGAAGCATGGACAACATTGGTCATGAAGGGACTGTGTAGCAAATCTCCTAACTCAGATGTAGTTAGAAGAATTATTTTTCTACTGCATTGACACAGTTTTCAGAAGTTGTGGAATTATTCAAGACTTTATTTTATATATTATAAAATAAATCTTCTCCCTCCCCTAACACTCACAAGAAATCAGGAGCAAAGCATATGTGGGATGAGTTTTCTCAGGTCTCAAAAATTACAAACATGTAAAGTCTATCCAAAACATCTCTAAGTGGATGAACTCAGAGGCTCTTTTATCTCAAGCAATATTTAAACCAGGGCCTAATTTCCCCTTTAAAGAAGTTTCATGGTTTCCCTTATTTAGGTTACACCCAGCAATAAAAAGTTTGTGCTTTCCTGAATGCATTTCTATCAATTTCCTCCACTCAATGCAGGGAGCAAAAATGATCCAATGGCTAAATTTGGTGTCCTTTTTAGGGTTCATTCACGGTAGTTTTTCCCCCCACTTTAAACAATTTCCTGCTGTACTCTGTTTTTGTATGTAGAATTTTTCATTGAAATGCTTTTGTTTTTAGGACTCCAGTCTCAAGGCCTGTCTCCATTAGTGGAGTCTGGAGGGGATATGAGAAGACCTGGAGAATCCCTCCTGCCAAGGTTCTAGATTCACTTTCAGCAGCTATGACGTGTCCTGGGTGAGACAGGTTCCTGGAAAAAGACTGGAATGGGTTTCATATATCTATACTGATTCCAGTGGGAAGTTTTACTCAGATAAAGTGAAGGGACGCTTCATCTCCAGGGACAATGCCAAAAGCCAGGTGTATTTGCAAATGAACAGCCTCAAACCAGAGGACACAGCAGTCTATTACTGTACAAGGAACCCTTTGGCACACATGAGAGGAAGTGAACCCGATGCCAAGCAAAAACCTTCTCTTCCCCTGAGCAGTCTTCTGAATTGAATCAGAAAGTGGAATTTGTGTGTTTAAACAGAGAAGCAGAAGATAAATCTCCAAATACAATATGGAACCTCAGATCTGAAGTTCTAAGAAGCAGTGCAGAAGATGATTGACATTTTGATAGATGAGAAGAAGGAAATCTCCAGGCTACAGAACAAACTGGGTAGTTTGCAAAGAGTGGCTTATCTAATTCTATTGAAATTCACACTCACCTAATGGAAACAAATCATTGGTGTTGAACAAGAGACAGCAAGAATGATTATCCTAGAAAACGATTACAAAAATAGTACAGAAGAAATTTTGATAAATGAAGTAATAGCACTTACGTAGCACTTCATGGAACTTTACAGGTCTTTCTGAGCAGTTTAGACATTTCCCCCAACAATCTGGGTCCTCATTTTACCAACCTCAGAAGGATGGAGAACCAGGTCAACTTTGAACCAGTCAGGATCGAACTGCTGGCAGTGGGCAGAGTCAGCCTCCAATGTTGCATTCTAACCACTGCGCCACCAGGGAAATGCCCCTGCAATCCTTACTGCATAGAGTAATAGAAGCCATGTCTGACTTAGCAGCAGATGTGCTTTGCCAAACACAGGTACTCCTTGACATATAACAGTTCACCTAGTGACCATTCAAAATTATAACGGCACAGAAAAAAATGTGACTCATTACCATTTCTCACAATTATGACCATTGCAGCATCTGTACAATCATGTGATTTACATTGGGATGCTTGACAACTGACGGTTGCATGGAGTCATGTGATCTCCCTTTGTGACCTTCTGAGTAGCAAAGTCAATGGAGAAACCGATTCACCTAACAACCTTGCTAGTAATTTAACAACTGCAGTGATTCACTTAACAAATGTGAAAAGAAAGGTTGCAAAATGGGGCAAAACCCACTTAACAAATTTCTCACTTAGCGTCATAAATTTTCGGCTCAATTGTAGTCATAAGTGGAGGGATACATGTATAAAAGAAACTTAATTAATTGTAGAATACAAAGCTATACATTTGTATAAATAACTAATTCATACTCAATCCAATTCTTTCTCCCTCTGTCTTACCTCTGATTCAACTTTGACTTACAAACTGTGCCTCATCCATTGATCTGCACCCAGGTTTATTGTTGTTTTTTCCAAAAGAGCATGGTAAGGGGAGAAATTATGGAAAATATGATTATAGATGTTCTGCTCCCGTCATGTTCTATCTATAGTGTAGCCCTTTCAAAAGATGTAGTTATATGTTCCTTGCCTCTCCCTTTGAATCACTTTGGAGAATTGATGAAATTTTAATTACTCCAATATAAACCTGCCATTTCTGCTAGGAATTTACAGTGGGGAAAAAAATAGAAAGAGTCTGCCTTCACTTTTATTAAAACTGGAATGTTATGTGAAAGTCACCTGTGTAATTAGTATAGAGGATAAACTGTGAGATGAATGAACTGAGGGGCTCTTTTATTTGAAGTGATATGTAAATGAAGGCAAAATTTCCCCTTTAAAGGATCCACTTGGTTTCTCTTTTCAGGATATTTATAAGAAAAATAAAAAAAACAATAGAACAGGGATAGTAGGCATGATTGGTGCGCTTATGCACACCCCCTACAGGCCTCTTAGGAAGGGGGTGAGGTCAATTGTAGACAGTCTAAGGTTAAAGTTTTGGGGGTTTGGGGAAGAAACCACAGAATCAGGTAGAGTATTTCAAACATTGACAACTGTTGCTGAAGTTGTATTTTCTGCAGTCAAGTTTGGTGCAGTTAACCTTGAGTTTGTATCTATTGTGCGTTCTTGTATTGTTATGATTGAAGCTGAAGTATTCATTTGCAGGTAGGACATTGCAATGTATGATTTTATATTCTGTATTTAGATTGGACCGGAGGCAACATAGTTCTAGGTTTTCTAGGTCTAGAGTTTCAAGTCTGGTAGCATAAGGTATTCTGCATTGAGTAGGGGAGCGGAGAACTCTTCTTGTGAAATATTTCTGGACTTTTTCAATTGTGTTAATATCAGATACATGATATGGATTCCAGACTGATGAGCTGTATTCAAGTATAGGTCTAGCAAATATTTTGTATGCGCTAGTTAGTAGTGTGATATTACCAGAGAAGAAGCTACGTAGAATTAGATTAACAACTCTTAATGCCTTTTTGGCTATGTAGTTACAGTGGGCTCTAGCACTTAGATCATTTGAGATGAGAACTCCAAGGTCCTTGACAAAGTTTGGATCCTCAACAAGGTCTTGACTATTTAGCTTGTATTTTATTTTCTGATTTTTTTCTGCCAATATGTAAGACAGAGCATTTATTTGTTGAGACTTGAAGTTGCTATTTGATTGACCATTCTGATACATAGTCAAGGTCTTTTTGGAGGGTAGTAGTATTGTCTGTGGTGTTGAATAGCTTTACATAATCAGCAAAGAGAACACAGTTGCTCCTAATATGATCACAGAGGTCATTTATGTAGTTGTGGAACGTCATATCTGATCTTCAAAGAACCAGTGTTTAACCTGGTTTGCACTTTGATAATGGGTTGGGGGGGGAGAATCTCCAGGCTGTGGAATAAACTAGGCAGCTTTTTAAAAGTTAAAATTCATTTACAGATAGAAACATGGATTGATGTCCTACAGATATTCCTTCGTATTTTTGCAGTTCTGAATCCTTATTCTCAGTATTGCCAAGTCTCCTTGGTTTACTTCTTCTAGACATGTTGTCCCATTTTCATTCTTTCTATGTCAATATATATTCAATTCCCTTAATCTTGAAGTTCTCTCCAGTCTGTAAGGATTGAGCCAAATATTGGTCATTGAAAACTTCATCTCCCAGAAAGCCGCTGAGACACAATATTCTGGACTGCCTTCCTACCTTGATGCAGTTGCTTGGTACCTGCTGCTATAACTTCATATGAAAGAATTGGATGTCTTGATCTGTTTTACTACTTTGTGGGGAGGGGGGGGGGGGTGAGTAAGAATTGAATCCCTCAAACACCTTGCTTAACAGGGAAATTAAAGTGAAAAAACAAATCCAGGGGTCTCATTTTGTGCAGGTATAGTTTTAGACTTACAAAAATCAGTTGCACAACATCTACATCAAAAGCAAGATTTATATTTTCTCAGAAGCAACCCTTCCATTTTCCTCTGCCTTGGCTATCATAAAGATTTGCCCAGAGTCTCAAATTTGTTGCAAAGAAAACAGGGATGTTAAAGTATAAAATGATTTTTTTAAATCAGAGGAACAAAAAGTTTGAAGAAATTAAGACAAGGAACTGATGTAGAGAACAAACAATGGTGGCTCACTATCTAAACCTAATGAAACCCTAGTCTATGGAGATTCTCAGAAATCCAACTGATAGATGGATGGATGGATGGATGGATGGATGGATGGATGGGTAGGTAGGTAGGTGGGTAGATAGATAGATAGATAGATAGATAGATAGATAGATAGATAGATAGATAGATAGATAGATAGATAGATACTGTCTGGTTTAACTCCACAACCAAACAAGACACAGAGACTTCAGTGGATAATTAGAATTGCAGAAAAAACAATTGCTACCAACCTGCCTTCAATTGAGGACCTGTATACTGCATGAGTCAAAAAGAGGGTTGTGAAAATATCCACAGACCCCTCATATCCTGGGCATAAATAGTTTCAACATCTACCCTTAAAACGATGCTATAGAGCACTGCACCAGAACAACTAGACACAAGGACAGTTTTTCCCCGAACACCATCACTCTGCTAAACAACTAATTCCCACAACACTGTCAAACTATTTACTAAGACTATATTGCTATTCTTCTTCTCATTCTTCCTATTTCCTTTTCTACTTATGGCTATAACTTTGTTGCTTGTATCTTTATGATTTATATTGTTTTATTTAGTATCCCAGTATGATATATGTTGATTGCTTATTTAGTATCCTATGACTATCACTAAGTGTTGTATCTCATGATTCATGATGAATGTATTTATGATGACTATGATCATTTACATCTTTTATGAACATTGTGTTTATGCACTATAGACAATTCCTTATGTGTCCAATCACACTTGTCCAATAAAGAATTCTATTCTATTCTATATAATGAATACAAATCTTTCCAGTCCCATTCCAGTCACTTAAAACTGAAGAAGCATCTTTTTTAAAAATAAAACACCAATAAAGTCCAGTTACCTTTTGGGGGAAGAACAACAATACTTTTGTGATGGTCTAAAGAAATCCAGAATCACCCAATGAATCATCTGCATAAGCACACAATCGTGCCTACTGTCCCTGTCCTATTGTTCCCAATTTTTAGTTCCCATTTCATGTATTTATTCTCATTTCTATTATATTGTAAGCGTTTGACTAAATAAAAAATAATAAAATAAAATAAAATAAAATAAAATAAAATAAAATAAAATAAAATGAAATGAAATATATAAAATAAAATGAAATGAAATGAAATGAAATGAAATGAAACAAAACAAAATAAAATAAGAAAAAAACACAAAAGTCCAGTTGCCTTCTGAAAAAAGCACCTCTCGGACAACCTTGACCTGGATGACCAAGAATCTACAGACATTTTGCAAATTTTTTTTTTATATTTTAGGGTAAAAGGAAAAATAAGAGTCTGCTTTTGCTTTTATTAACAATGGAATGTAATGTGAAAGTCACCCATATAATGGGAGAACAAGGAAAACTTTTAGATTAATGCACTGAGGGGCCCTTTTATCTGAAATGACATGTAAATCAAGGCAGAATTTCAGTTTAAAGAAGCACCTGATTTCTCTTTTCAAGCTACACTCACCAACAGTCCTTTCCTGAATTCTTTCCTTTCCTTTCCCTTCATTCATTACAGGAAGCAAGCATGATCCCATGGGTGAATTTTGTACTTTTGTTAGTGCTTCTTCAAGGTATTTTTTCCCTCTTTAAAAACATTCTATATATTTACACACACAAACACACACAATACCTATATCTATCTATCTATATCAATATCATCTATCTCTATATCTATCTATGTATCTCGATAGATAGATAGATAGATAGAGAGAGAGAGAGAGAGAGAGAGAGAGAAGGATAGGTATAGGTATAGGTATAGGTATAGGTATAGGTATAGGTATAGGTATAGGTATAGGTATAGATAGATAGATAGATAGATAGATAGATAGATAGATAGATAGATAGATAGATAGATAGATAGATAGATAGATAGAGATAAGTATACGTATAGGCATAGGTATAGATATAGGTAGAAATATAAGATGGATAAATAGATATGATAGACAGGTAGGTAGGTATAGGGATGGATCGATAGATCGATAGATCGATAGATCGATAGATCGATAGATAGATAGATAGATAGATCGATAGATAGATAGATAGATAGATAGATTTGTATGTAGAAGATTTCATTGAAACATTTTTGTTTTTAGGAGTCCAATCTCAAGTACAGGTGGTGGAGTCTGGAGGGGATGTGAGAAGAGCTGGAGGGTCCCTCCATCTCTCCTGCCAAGCCTCAGGCTTCAACTTCAGCAGCTCTCCTATAAACTGGGTGAGACAGGCACGAGGGAAAAAAACTGGAATGGGTGGCTGGCATAAGTAAAGGCTCATCTCCTTATATGTACCACCTAGAAAAAGTCAAAGGACGCTTCACCATCTCCAGAGACAATGCTAAAAGCCAGCTATATCTGCAAATGAACAATCTGAAACCAGAGGACATAGTTGTCTATTATTGTGTGAGAGGCACAGAGACAGAAACAGGCACAGTGAATCAGACACCAAGCAAAAACCTCTTCCTCTCAGCAGCTTTCATCACTTACACCAGGGAGTAGTAATTCAAACTTGTTGGAGTTTAAATGCAAGGAGAGGTAGGCAGAGAAATATACCAAGATACAAAAATATAGTCTCATTTCCAAGGCTAATTATAATCTTTGTTTATGTGCTTAAAAGTTCTCTGAATGGATTTCAAAGCAATTATAATTTTCATTGTGAAGCCATGTCTGGAATCACAGCAAATATATTTCTTAAATATTAAGGAGTTGAATTTCTTAGAAAATAAAAAGAGATTTTTAAATTTCTTAATTTTTGAAAATTAAATTTCTTGGAGAATAAAAAGGAATATTTTGAAGTTTCTCGTTCAACAAAGAGAATATTTTGGAACATAATATCATTTGATTTTGTCTTTTTGAGATATGATGAGTTTACAACTGTGGATTAGAAATTATTCCTCAAGGCTTAGTTACTCTTCAATGTACTTGGGAGAAGAGAGGGAGGGAGGGAGGAAAGGAAGGAAGGGTCTCTTTCTCCTATTTACAAATAGGAAAACAAAAATAAACATCCAAAATCCAGAATAAGAATAGTGCTGGAAGAGACTTTGAGGTCTTCTAACCCAACCCTCTACTCAAGCAGGAGACCCTATGACATTTCAGACAAGTGATTGTCCAATCTCTTCTTAAAAACCTCCAGTGATGAAGCACCCACAACTTCTGAAGGCAAGCTGTTCCACTAGTTAATTGTCCTCTCTCTTTGGAAGTTTCTCCTTAATTCCAAGGTGCTTCTCTCCATGATTAGTTTCCATCCATTGTTTCTTGTCTTGTCTTCTAGTGCTTTGGAAAATAAGTTAACCCCCTCTTCTTTATGATAGCTTCTCAAAAACTGGAATATTGATAGCATGCCACCCCAGTCCTTCTTTTCTCTAGACAAGCCAATCCCAAATCCTGCAACCATAAGCCCAAAGCCTGTCTTCGTACTTCATATGGTTTAGTCTCTTAGTTGCTGTTCTTTGCACTTTTTCCAAAGTATCAACATCTTTTTTATAGGTGGTGACCAAAATTGGATGCGGTATTCCAGGTATGGTTTTATGAAGTCTTTATAAAGCGGTACTAATATTTCATGTGATTTTCATTCTATGCCTCTGATTATACAACCAACGATTGTATTAGCTTTATTGGCTGCTGCAGCACACTGTTAACTCATGTTTAAGTGATTGTCTACTAGGACTCCAAATGCCCTCTCACAGTTACAATTATGTGCCTGACATTAGTTTTCTTAGGACTGGAACATTATTGGAAATTCACACTTGTAAGGTCTGTGCAAAAAATACCTCAAAATGAATGCATTGAGGGGCTATTTTATCTCAAGCAATATGTAAATCAGGACATAATTTCCCCTATAAAGGAGCTGCATGGTTTCTCTCTTCAGGCTATACTCATCAACACAAACCTTCTGGGAACAAAAATGATCCTTTGGCTAAATTTGGTGTCCTTACTAGCAGTCCTCAGAGGTAGTTCTTTCCTCTATGTTCAGATTTTTCCATTTTAATTCTTGTATACCAGAAGGTTCGCTGACACAATTTTCATTTTAGGTGTCCAGCCTGAGATCCAGTTGGTGGAGTCTGGAGGAAATGTGAGAAGACTTGGAGAGTCTCTCCATCTCTCCTGCCAAACCTCTGGATTCACCTTCAGCAGCTATTGGATGGCTTGGGTGAGACAGGCTCCAGAGAAAGGACTAGAATGGGTGGCATGGACAAGTTCCAGCTCTGCTACTATTCACTACTCTGACAAAGTGAAGGGCAGCTTCACCATCTCCAGGGATAATGCCAAAAGCCAGCTGTATCTGCAAATGAACAGTCTCAAACCAGAGGACATGGCTGTCTATTACTGTGCAAGAAACACAGTGAGGGGAGGTGAATCTGAAGCCAATCGAAAACCTATCAGAGCAGATCTCCAAGTGGATTCACAGTCAATGGAAAGTTGAATTTGAATCTTTGAACTGAGGAGCAGGTGCTCGATCTACTATATATAGCAATAGAATAATCTATGGATCAGGAGAATATTTTGAGACTTAAAAAAAATAAAACATGATACCCATATAATTAAGGGAAAATAGAAGCCCAAAGAGATATTCTCTTCTTGAATTGAATGTGAAAGGAACCCCTGAGTTTGCAGTTACAATGAACCAGAAATGGTTCATACAGCTCACAATACTGAGTTGCGAGTCAGGATTCAGGGAATGGACTAGAATTCATTGTAAGACGCCTCTAAACAAGTCTATGCAGAATCCAGAGACATATCGAACTGCCTTCTGTATCAGCAAAGGGATGTCACAAGGAGGCATAAAAGACCTAATATTTTTGACCATGACTGAAATAAAATATGTAGTTTCAGCTGTGAATTTGATTGCTTCTCTAGCTGCTTACTGGGGAACTAAAATAGTTTCTTGAATAAAAAAAAATAACAACTGTCCTTTGAGTATTTAATTCCCTAAGAGTTCTCAAAACTTCTTCAATGTCAAGCTTCAATGTGTATAGCAAACAAACAGACAAAAAATCCCTTATATCCCATTTACTTTTTCATGTATGATGGTTGATAAACAAAATACAGGTTATTAGTGTTGCATCTTTTACTTTAGGCAGTTATGGTATTAAAACCAGAATTATATGATACTAGCTGCATACCCGTGCTTCGCGACAACACTATGTGATTGGGCTATGCAGGAGAAATCCAGTTCACAATCCATTGGCTTAGTGGTGGCCGGTGATTGAAACACATGAGGGAATATTGTTCCCACCACCTTGAGTTTGGAAGCAGTTCCATAGATGGAAGCTGTAGACATTATGGTGAGGTACCAACGTTTAGTACTGTAAGAAGCCCCAGACCACTTCTAAGTGAAAGAGTGGAACTGAGATCACAGAATGTGAGGATCCTGAGCTCTCCAGTACCCTCTGATATTCTGCTGTAGAGAAGATGGATATTATATCAATATAATATAATATAATATAATATAATATAATATAATATAATATAATATAATATAATATAACGTAACGTAACGTAACGTAACGTAACGTAACGTAACGTAATGTAATATTAATATTAATATAATATAATAATATAATATAATATAACATAATAACAATATAATATTATATCAGTGCAATGCAAACACCAAGGGTCCTAGCAGGAAGACTGTTTCTACTGCTGACTTTTATAGCTACATGGAGCATGATGGCAAAGAATGCTACCTACTGCTATTCTGCAACCTTGTGAGGCAACTGGCAGTTGGAATAGAGTTCTCTTCAGGTGGGGAGGGGGAGTAGAACTCCTTAGCATCAGAGCGTGTTAATTACTGTATTAAGAAATACTAACGATCTGATGGTTCAAAAAAATCCTTTCTTAGCAAGCACCTGGAAGCCAAGAGGAACATACATGCCAAATTTCAAGTTTATAGGTTTTATGGTTCTGGTGATTAATTAAATTTGCTATCTGTATTCCATCTCTTTATCATTAGAGGGCAGTCTTTTTGTAAAATCCTACAGAATATTATTTTCCTGAGCTTTTCCTTGAAAAATTGGTCAGTTCTCTCTGCAAGTCAAAGAAGAGTTCCCTCTATCTCTCCTTTCTTAAATGTAGTCAAAACTGAATTGGTTTTAAGGATTTATTCTTGTTTCTCATTCTACCAGGATACCACTTGTCTCTTCAAGATATTGAGCTGAAAGATTGATGGATCCATAGTATCCATAGTATCATACTAGGATGGATCCATAGTATCCAAGCTCTGTCACCTCTGTCTCTGAATGTTTGTTTCTTCTAAGGCATCATAAGAATAGAGAGTCATGCAGATTACATCAAGAGCTTTAAAAGGTGGTTCCCTGGTATTTGTCTTAAGAGAGTAACATAGTTGGAAGGGACTTTGGAGGTCTTCTAGTCCAACACCCTGCTCAGGTAGGAAACACATTTCAGGTAGGAAACCATTTCAGACAAATGGTTGTCCAGTCTCTTCTTGAAAGCTTCCAGTGATGAAGCTTCCATAATTTCCGAAGGCAACTTCTGTTCGATGGGCTGCTCTCACTGTAAGTTTCATCCATGACTTCTTTTCCTTCCTTCAACCTCTTTTATTGAAATTAATTAATGTTTTGCATCTCCAGTAGTAATCCCTTATTTGTTGAAATGATTTTCCCCTCTTCCCTCTATTTAAATGTCCTCCTGGGAATTTAAGTCTACTGTCAAAGCAGAAAATAATGTTCAACCTAATAAAGTTATTTGCATTAATTTCACATTGTCTAAAACATCAAAACAAATCTGTAGATTGTGAATAGAATGTGATGGTGGATTTCCTTATTATTATTATTATTATTATTATTATTATTATTATTTTATTGCACTTTTGGAAGTTGTTGAATTCTGTTGCTTATCATTTTTTTTAAATATTGTGATCACTTAAATGATTGATCGTGAGGCATAACAGAACTTTTAAAACCAGGTGCTCTTATCAATGCCCAGTTTTTGTAATCCTTCCATAAAAGTCATTAAAGGAGATTAATATAAAATTGCATGAGTTCATCATAGTGTATGAAATGCATTCTGTTACATGAATATTAAATACATGAATAAAAATAGTGTTCTCTGCAGGAAACATTACATTAAATGGAAAATTCCTTTCAAAAGTTCATTGAACCATATACAGAAATATGACAAATTGGTCTTTCAAAAAAGGGGGAGATTTTCCTAAGATTAAGTTAATACATACAGTATGGTAAACATAATATTCATACATCCATTCAGTTTTTCAAAAACTCTTGGTGGTATTAACAGCCAAATCCATTTCTCTTTTATGTGGAAGTATATGTAAATACGGGGTTGACCTTCCTCTTTATATGACATCATCTCCTACCCTCCTCAACCTGTGGCTGGAGAGTAAAAGCCAGTCTGCCTGGAACTTCTCCACTGAGAAAGAAAAATGATGCTTTTGCTTCAATTACTCTTCATTTTAGCAATCATCAAAGGTAATAGTTCTTTCATACAGAGATAGAAATCTAATCTACAATATTCTTGAGGTGAATGGACAGCAGCATGCCTTATAGTTGAAATGTACATATCAATATTTCCTATCCAGATGTCCACATGAAGGCCCAGCTGGTGGAATCTGGAGAGGTTGTGAGAAGGCCTGGGAAATCCCTCCGCCTCTCCTGCCAAGCTTCAGGATTCACCTTCAGCAGCTATTTTATGAACTGGGTGAGGCGATCTCCTGGGAAAGGACTGGAGTGGGTTGCCTGGATAGGCAACAGTGGAGATGTGAACACCCAATACTATGCTAATTCTGTGTAAGGCCGTTTCACCATCTCTCGTCGAAAAGCCTCCAGCATACTTTATTTCGAAATAAACAGCCTGAAACCAGAGGACACCGCTGTGTATTACTGTACTGGAATTTCACAGTGAGTGGAAGTTATGATGAAGCCTATCAAAATCTCTTATTGCTGGTGTCCAAGTTGAGTCAGCTTTCTCAATTAAACAGGGGAAGTTATACTCTATGCAGAAAAGTAGCCCAGAATCCCTTTTTCTCATTTTCTCTACTGGTGATCTAGAGAAGCCACTAATATTGAAGTTGTTGAGGGATACTGACCATTTCTGACTCAGTTTTTGTTTGCTGAACTATATGAAGAACTGTTTACTCACAAGAAAACAAGAAGAAATCATGTCTGGCTTCATTTTTGATAAGAATGGAGCCATATTTAAAAGTCACACATGTTAGGTCTGTCCAAAAAACCTCTAAGTGAATGGAATTAGAGGCACTTTTATCTCAAGCAATATGTAAATCAGAGCATAATTTCCCCTTTAAAGGAATTGCATGGCTTCCATTTTCAGGCTATACCCACAAATACAAAGTTTGTGCATTTTCCCAAATTCTCTACCATCAGCTCCCCTTTGTTTATTAAAGGGAGCAAAAATGATCTGCTGGCTAAACTTACTGTCCTTACTAGCAGTCCTCAGAGGTAATTCTTTCTTTTGCATTCAGCTTTTTCCATTTTAATTCTTCTATACTAGAAACTTCATTGACACAATTTTTATTTTAGGTATCCAATCTGAGGTCCAGTTGGTGGAATCTGGAGGGGATGTGAGATGACCCGGAGAGTCCCTCCATCTCTCCTGTGAAGCCTCTGGATTCACCTTCAGCAGCTATGCAATTCACTGGGCAAAACCGGCTCCTGGAAAAGGACTGGACTGGGTGGCATATATAAACTCCAATTCTGCTACTATTTACTACTCAGACAAAGTGAAGGGACGCTTCACCATCTCTAGGGACAATGCCAAAAGCCAGGTATATCTGCAAATGAACAGCCTCAAGCAGAGGACACGGCAGTCTATTACTGTGTGACATACACACTGAGAGGAAGTGTGAAACCTGACAAGAATCTGAAATCTGAAACCTGACAAAAACCTTCTCTCTCTCAGAGCAGATCTCCAAGTGGATTGAGTCACAGAAAGTTGAATTTGAGTCTTTGAACTAAGGAGCAGGTGATTGATAATCTATCGGTCAGAATAGCAGAAGAATAATCCATGGATCAGGAGAATATTTTAAGACTTAAAAAAATAAAACATGCCCACATAAATAAGGGAAAATAGAAGCCCAAAGTGACATTCTCTTCATGAATTGAATGTGAAAGGAACCTCTGAGTTTACAGTTACAAGGAATCAGAAATGGTTCATAGACCTCACAATACTGAGTTGTGAGTCAGGTGCGACAGGCTCCAAGGAATGACCTGAAATGGATTGTATGATACCAGTATACAACTCTATTCAGAATCCATGAAAGGGAGCTTTGCCATCTCCAGAGACAAATTCAATTGCCTTCTATATCAGCAAAGGGATTCAGAAGAGGCGCAATACACAAATTATTTTTGACCCTGACTGATTTAAAATCTTTGGTTTCAGCTTTGAACTTGATTGCTTCTCCAGCTGCTTAGTGGGGAATTAAAATAGTTTCTTGAAGAAAAAAAAAGGTCCTTTGAGAATTTAATTCCCCAAGAGTTCTGAAAACTTTTTGAATATGAAGTTTCAATGTGTATAGCACACACACAAAAAATAAATCTCTCATATCCCATTTACTTCATGGATGCTGGCTGATGAACAAAATAAAAGGTAATTGTTGCATCTTTGACTTTTGGCAATTATAGTACTAAAGCCAGAGTCATATGACATGTACACGTTTTTGAATTATGATTGTAATTGAGCCTGGTAAGTCATAAAGGCTCACTGGTGCTCACTGACAAATCTTGCTGTCCCCGTCCTTGGTATATACTGTACAAATGTAACTAAGCTTAGATTGTTGTGATTTGAAGTCTTCTGTCTGGTCCAAGGAAAGATCAGGAGGCAGTATGACAGCTGACTGGCTACTGCATCTGACAGTGCGCTATATAAAGAGCACTGTCAGACATGATCAGCGGTCACCTGTCAGCTGCTGTGTTAAGACGTGGTTTGATGTTACCCTTGTTAGCTGTTTAAATAAAAGGGTTATCCTGAAATCTTCTGGTCTGTCTCAGTAATTCCCACTCTTTTATAACACATAAAAGTTTTTGTGGTACCCTAAACATGTGCTTAGTTTGCTTAATTGTTAATACACCACTGCATCACATGAGCAGACTCAAATATATTACTTTTATTGCAGTGAACACTGCAGTCATTAAGCAAGGCCATTGTTTCCTGAGAGGCAATTTTATCATAATCTGGGAAGCCAAAGCTGATTTCCAAAAATAAAAGAAGTGATTATCCTGCCACCCTGAGGCTCTTCAAATGACTTTTGAAGAATGATTTTTCACATTAAATCACACACAAACACACACACAAACACCATCTTACCAAAGAGATGTTGAAGACTTTTGAAAAAGTTCAGAGAAGAGCAATAAAGATGGTTATAAGCATTTAGTTGACTAAAGCATGTGAAGAACAGTTGCAGGATTGGGTTTCAGCTACTCTAGAGAAAATAAGGGCTAGGGGGAACATGATAGAAGTATTCCAGTGTTTGAGAGGCTGACACAAAGAGCAAGGGGTCAATTTATTTTCCAAAGCATCAGAGGGCAGAACAAGAAGCAATGGATGGAAATGAATCAAGGAGAGAAGCAACCTGGAATTACGGAGAAACTCCCTAACAGGGAAGACATTTAACCAGTGGAACAGCTTGCCTTCAAATGTTGTGTTTCTTCATTGGAGGTTTCTAAGAAGACAGACACCTATCTGAAATGGTACAGAGTCTCCTGCTTCGGCAGGGGGTTGGACTAGAAGACCTCAAGGTTCCTTCCAGCTCTATTCTGATTGATTGATTGATTGATTGATTGATTGATTGATTGACTGACTATATATGTGGGTCAGTTACTAAGCACCCAAAATGCAGTCATCTACTATGGGGAGGCTCAATTTCAGAACATGACATCTGGGTGGAGTAGCTTCAAATAGTCACTAAGACACTGGTTATAAGTCAAAGACTATCTATATATAAAAATCAAGGAGAAATCAAGGTAATCTCTATTACCTATTATTGAGAACCCACAAGAAAGATGAATTTAAGAAAGTTTAAGAACCTAGATGTCTTATCTCTCTATTTTTTTAAAAGTTTTATTATTTTTTTAAACAAACACACACAAACACAACATAAAAACATCAAGCCATCTTCCACTTATGTAGATACAGTGTGTTGGTTGGTTTACAGATTGTTTTGTGCATCTACTTCACAGTCATCACTTACAATTACTTGTGTATGTTCTCATATTATCTATCAAATATTCCTAAATACATTGATATCATTGTTAATCAATCATTTGACTATACTAATATTCATTCATATTATGCAAGATAATCCATATTTTAATTGATTTATTTTATGACAATTCTATCCCATAATTATATTATTATTATGATAAAGATAATACATCTTTATATATTCTTTATATTCTAAAGTTCTAGATATTTCATTACCATATTTTATTGTCTAACCATTGATAAAATAAATCCCAAATCTTATAAAATTGTTTGTCTTCTTGTTCTCTAATTTCAAATGTCAATCTACTCATTTCAGCACATTCCATTATTTTCTTAATAACTTCCTCCTGCATTGGTTTTTTTTCATTTTTCCAGTTTTTAGCAAATAAAATCCTAGCCACTGTTAATACATTTACAATCAAATATTTCAATTCCTTACTGTATATTTCAGGTAAAATTCCCCATAAAAATATTTCAGGTTTCAAGTCTATGTGTTTTTTTGTCATTTTTTCCAACCATGTGTTGATTTCAGTCCAATATCTTTTAGGCTCCAAACACGTCCACCACATATGGTAATATGAGCCAGGTACCTGATGACATTTCCAACATTTTTCAGATTTGTTCTAGAACATTCTTGCTATTCTTGTTGGGGGTAGATGCCATCTGTAAAACATCTTATACAAATTTTCTTTATATGCTGTTTTTTTTCTTTTTTGTAAATTTTATTGGTTTTTAAAGACAAACAAAAACAAACAAAACATAAAAACATTCAACTTTCTTCCATAAGTGTACAAGCAGTGTGTCGGTTGGTTTACAAATTTTTTGTGCATCCATTTCATAGTCTCAATTACAGTTACATTGCATAATAACTCATATTATCAATCAAAAATTGAATACCCTAGTATCATTATTAATCAATCATTTGACTATAATTTTATTCATTCATACTTTGCCAGATAACTATAATTTACTTAGCTTATTTTATAACAATTCATATAATCCTCCCAAATCTATCTAGAAACATTTTATAGATATAATAAAAAAAGAAAAGAAATACATCTTTATATATTTATTATTTTCTAAAATTCTACATATTTTAATATATTTTATTATCTAACCATTGATAGAAAAGATCCCAAATTTTGTAAAATTGTTTATCCTTTTGTTCTCTAATTTCAAATGTCAATCTACTCATTTCAGCACATTCCAATATTTTCTTAATAGTTTCCTCCTGCGATAGTATTTTCTCATTTTTCCAATTTTTAGCAAATACAATCCTAGCTGCTGTTAATACATTTACAATCAAATATTTTAAATCTTTACTGTATGTATCAGGTAGAATTCCCAATAAAAAATATCTCTGGTTTCAAATCTATATCTTTTTTTGTCATTTTTTCCAACCACGTGTGGATTTTAGTCCAGTATTTTCTTGCATCCGCACAAGTCCACCACATATGAGCCAGGTATCTAATGACATTTCCAACATTTTTCAGATTTATTCTTGAACATTCTTGCTATTCTTGTCGGGGGAAGATGCCACCTGTAAAACATCTTATACAAATTTTCTTTAAATGCTGTTGACATTGTCATTTTATAAGTTTGAGACCACAATTTTTGCCATTTCTCTAAATCAATCCCATATCCAAAATTTTTCCCCAAGCAATCATTATTTCTTTAACTTGTTCTTCTTCTAACTTAATTTCTAATAAATATCCATACAATTTTTTTAATCACCTTTTCATCAGTACCTGTCAAGATCTTATCTAAATCAGTCAATTTATCACAGAAACCTTCTGTTTTGGTATCTTTATCATATCTAGAGCATATTTGTGCATATGAAAATCATCTTTATACCTAGTTTTTGCATAGATGCAAGTTCACCCTTTTCATTCAATATTTCACCATATCTAACTGTTTGTTCCTTTTTATGTTATAGGATAAGAAAATGCTTCAATAGGCAATAGCCAGACTGGAATTTTCAAATAACATGGCTTATCTCTTTAATGTTGTCCATAACTGGGTCTACATAAATAGTTCTGTCTAGTTGATTCCATATAGCAGTACATTTACAGATAGGGCTGCAATTGGAATTATCTCTGGAGATGATCAACCCTCCCTTCCCTGTATCTAATTAATAAAACAAGTCATGCTTATGTAAAAAAAAAAGTTCTATCTTTGTTTATTTTCAAACCCACCATCTCACCATACATCTCTATCTTTTCCAATAGTTTTAAAGCTGTTTCTAGAGGATCTTCCAGAATAAAAACCAAATCATCCTCAAAGGTTGTAGTTTAAATTCCTCCTTTTTAATTTTCATTCCTTTTATGCTTTTATCATCTCTAATATTTCTATTCAGCACTTCCAAAGTCAATACAAATAACAAAGGTGATAATGGGCATCCTTGTCTTGTGCCTTTTCTTATATCAATAGAGTCTGTAAATTCTCCCTCTATCATTACTTTTGCCGTTTGCTTATCATATATGGCTTCTATTGCTTGAATAAATTTTCTAGCAAAGCCCATCTGTTCCAATAACATGAATCTCCAGTTCACATTATCAAATGCCTTTTGGGCATCTAAAAATATCAAAGCCATTTGTTTTTCAGGATGCGCCTCATAGTATTCCAAAGTGTCCAGAATTACCCTCATATTATCACTAATTTGTCTCTTTGGCAGGAATCCATTCTGATCAGGATGAATAGTTATTTAAGTATCTTTTGAGCCTTTCTGCCAAGATTGAAGCAAAAATTTTATAGTCTGCATTCAATAAAGAAATAGGTCTATAGTTCTTAATTTGTGATGGATCGGCCTCTTCTTTTGGAATAAGTGTAATATAAGCTTCTGACCATGTTTTAGGTATTTTCTTATTTAACATAACTTCATTCATGACTTCTAACAGTGGAGTGCTCAACAATTCTTGTAGTGTTTTATAAAATTCTGCCGGGAGCACATCTGGGTCTGGTGCTTTTCCATTATTCTGCCTATTTCCATTATTCTGCTTCAGTTAGTTCCATCATTGTTATAGTACTTTCTAACATTTTTTCAGTCTCTTCAGATATCTTAGGTAGGTTAGCATTTTGTAAATAAAGTTTAATTCTTTCCTCATCAAAATCCTCCTGTTTATATAATTGTCCATAAAAGTCTCGAATAATTACCCTTTTCTCCTTGTTACCATAACACATTTGACCTTGATCATCTATTAGCTGTAATATTTTCCTAGATTCTTTCTCCTTTCTCAATTTGTATGCTAGCCATCTACCTGGCTTGTTTGCATCTTCAAAATAGTTCTGTTTAACACTTCTAATTTTTTGTGCCAGTTCTTCTTTCTCTGCCTGACCCATCTTATGTTTAATTATATCCATTTTAAATTTAATATCTTTTTTCTGTGGCATATTCTGCAATTCTTTTTCCAGTTTTTTATAATCAACTTCTAAACCTTTAATAATTTGCCTCTTCCTAATATTATTTTTCTTTGTATAGTCCATTATTAATCCTCTCGCATATGCCTTCATTGTATCCCAAACATTCTGCATTGAAGTATCTTCTTTTTTATTTTCACTGAAAAAGAAAGCCAATTCTTTGCCCATCCATTGTGTGAAATCTTTTTCCTTTAAAATAGTATTGTTTAATGTCCATCTAGATCTTCTTTTTTGTCCTTTCCATTTAATTGTCATTGGATTATGGTCTGCCCAAGTACTTGTTTCAATATTTATTTCTTAAATATTAGATATTAATTCTGTTGAGATCCAAATCATGTCTAATCTGGACCATGATAAATGTCTGTTTGAATAAAAAGTGTATTGTTTGGTTTTAGCATTTCCTTCTCTCCATATATCTTTTAAATTTAATTCATCTATCATTATAAAAAAGGATTTAGGGAGAAGATAAAAGATAAAACAAAGATTTTGACAAAGAATATGCTACTAAAACAAAGAGATGAATTGGCAGACTTATTGAAAATTCAAGTTACGAATAAGGTTAAATATTTGGGAATACATTTGATGTCAAGATGTACCACATTGAAAGAGAATAACTATATTAAACTTAAACAACAGATAGCATCTGATTTGAAGAAATGGGAAAACTTACAATTGTCATTGATTGGTAGAATTTCAACAATCAAGATGAATATTTTACCCAGAATTTTATATTTGTTTCAAACTATACCAATTAGGCTTGGTAAAGACTACTTTGAAGAATTAAATAAAATTGTGTTGAAGTTTATATGGCAAGGTAAGAAAGCCAGAATAAAATTAAAACTTCTACAAGATGCTAGAATTAGAGGAGGATTTGGCCTTCCGAATTGGGAGTTGTATTACCAAGCTGCAAATTTAATGTGGGTTAAGGATTGGATAACATTAAGAAAGACTAGATTGTTGACATTAGAAGGACATGATTTATTACTGGGATGGCATGCTTTTCTGTGGTATAAGGGAACTAAATCGCAGGGCTATTTTAGAAGGCACTATATAAGGGAGTCTATGGTTGAATTGGGAGAAAATTAAGAGAAAATGTTATTTGAAAATCCCACTCTGGTTATCAACTATTGAAGCTTTTTCTTATCCTATAATATATGAGAAGGAACAGTTAGATATGGGGAAATATTGGATGAAAAGAGTGAACTTAAAGCAATGCAAAAACTAGAGGAACAAGGCATAAAGATGAATTGGTTTTCATATGAGCAAATACATTCAAGGTATCTTATAGATTCTAAAATGGAGGGATTTTATGATAAATTGACTGATTTAGATAGGATTTTGACAGGTACTGATGAAAAAGTGATTAAAAAATTATACAGTTATTTGTTGGAAATTATATTAGAGGAGGAACAAGTTAAATAAATGATGATTGTTTGGGGGAAGAATTTTGGATATGGGATTGATTTGGAGAAATGGGAAAAATTGTGGTCTCAAAATTATAAAAAGACAATGTCAACAGCTTATAAAGAAAACTTGTATAAGATGTTTTACAGGTGGCATTTTCCCCTGACAAGAATAGCAAGAATGTTCAAGAACAAATCTGAAAAGTGCTTGAAATGTCATCAGATACCTGGCTCATACTACCATATGTGGTGGACTTGTGAGGATGCTAGAAAATATTGGACTAAAATTACGCATATGGTTGGAAAAATGATAAAGACACATATAGACTTGAAACCAGAGATCTTTTATTGGGAATCTTACCTGATACATATAATAAAAATTTGAAGTATTTGATTGTAAATGTATTAACAGCGGCTAGGATTGTATTTGCTAAAAACTGGAAGAGTGAGAAAATTCCATCAGAGGAAGAAATTATCAAGAAAATATTGGATTGTGCTGAAATGAGTAAATTGACATTTGAAATTAGAGAACAAGAAGATAAACAATTTTATGAAGTTTGGAATCTTTTTTATCAATGGTTAGATAATAAAACATAATAATAGAATATTTAGATTTAGGATATAATTTTTTTTGATATTATTTTTATAAAACTTTATTAAGGTAGATTTGGTATGATCTTATGATTCATTGCAAAATAAATTAAGTAAATTATAGTTATCTCGTTAAAGTATGAATTAATAAAATTATAGGTAAATGATTTCTCAGTAATGATACTAGGTTATACAATTGTTGATTGATAATATGAGTTATTATGTAATATAATTATATTAGCATTTAGGAAATGGATGCACAAAAAAAAAGTGGTAAACCAACTGATACACTGTTTGTAAATTTATGAAGAAGGATGATGTTTTTATATTTTATATTGTATGTTTTATGTTGTTTTGTTTGTTGTTAAAATAAAAAACTTTTAAAAAAAGTTCTAAAATGTGTAAACCCACTTGCAGGATTTCTGTTTATGTCAAAGTATTCACCCCATGTAAAACATGCTGAATTAGCATTTTCCCCACTTGTCTTTGAAAGGTATTTTTTTTGCGGGGGGGAGATTTCCTTTACATTGTTTTAGTTGACAAAAGTCTCCCTTTCATTCTGCATAAACATTCCTGTCCCTCCTTGTCTGATATTCTAAACCAAGGGTCTTCAAACTTTGCAATATTAAGCTTTGTAGACTTCAACTCCCAGAATTCCTGAGCTAACATGACTGGACAAGGAATACTGGGAGTTAAAGCCATAAGTCTCTCAGCTGTCAAGTTTTGAAGACCCCTGTTCTAAACACTTGCTAACCATATTCCTAGTTTGTCCAATGAATTAAAAAGAACCAAGGAGCGAGAAGGCTTTTTATATTGGAGGATATGTAAATTGCAGGACAACTTCCTCTTTAAATAACCCAGACCACTATTGTTTCCAAGTTGAAAGGGGAAATATAAAGTGGGGCTGCATGTTTAAATGCTGTTAACAACAATTTCTTGTCCAAGTATACAAAAATGATATCATGGCTCCACTTGACATTTTTAGTAGTAGTTTTCAGAGGTAAATTTTCTACACTCTTACATATTTCTCCTTTTATATACAACAAAACTCAGAAATTCTTCATTTCTACAGGTGTCCAATCTGAGGTCCAGTTGGTGGAGTCCAGAGGGGATGTGAAAAGACCTGGAGAGTCCCTCCATCTCTCCTGCCAAGCCTCTGGATTCAACTTTGGTGATGCTAACATGAACTGGCTGAGACAGGCCAGAGAGAAAGATCCAGAATGGGTAGCATGAATACAAAAGGATGGAAGAGATATCAGCTATTGAAACAAAGTGAAGAGACAGTTCACTATCTCCAGGGACAATGCCAAAAGCCAGCTGTATCTGCAAATGAACAGCCTGAAACCAGAGGACACAGCAATCTATCACTGTGCAAATTACACAGTAAGAGCAAGTGAATAGGAGGCCAAGCAAAAACCTTCGCCTCCTCTGAGCAGCTTTCTGAATTAAAACTCGTATACCAGCAGTAAGGAGTTTCTTTTGTTGCTCTAGGAAGAAAGGGATGATAGCATCACACAGTGAGCAAACAAAACACCAGAAAGGCACACAAACACAGAACAAAATGGAAATTATTCTCTATCTCTTTTTCCTCCCCACATTTACGACACCCTGAGCAGACACTCTTGCTGGCAGTGCCAAGGCTACGACTTAAGTCAAGGTCTGGGTTTCACCTTCCACCATTGCACCCCAAATCCCATTCAAAAATCAGGATAGTATACATAAATAACTTCAGTAATATTGGTTAAAAAAAGCCACTCACATGATTATTTGCCTATCTAGGGGTTCCATCAAACATATCCCATCTACATATGACTCTTGATGAATGTATTTTTTTATGTACACTGAGAGCTTATGCACCAAAAACAAATTCCTTGTGTGTCCAGTTACAGAATTCAATTCTGTTCTATTCTATTCTGTTCTGTTCTGTTCTGTTCTATTCTATTCTATATTCTGTTCTGTTCTATATTCTATTCTGTTCTATTCTATTCTATATTCTGTTCTGTTCTGTTCTATATTTTATTCTATTCTATATTCTGTTTTATTCTATTCTATTTTATTTTATTTTATTCTATTCTATTCTATTCCCTAATGCAGATGTTTTAAATATTCATTCTCCTTAGGACATCTTTATAGATCTCCTGGAGCTCAATCAAGCTCCCCAGGCTCATGTCTCTGGAAGTGAAATTAAATGTCCTATCTATATTTGGTCTGCTTATCACTAGAGGGTAGCCTTCCCTATGAAGTTCCAATGAATGTTAATTTTGTCAATTGTTCCTTGAAAAAATAGGCAGTTCTTTCTGTAAACCAAAGAAGACTTCACTCTATCTCTTAAATATAGTCCAAACTGCATTGGTTTTGGGTCTTTATTCCTGTTTCTCATTCTACCAGGATATCACAAAAATGTGATTTTGACTTGTGTCTTCCAAATTATAGAACTGAACAAAAGATTGTGACTCAAAAGTATCCTAGTCCTGTCACAGTTGTCTCTCTGAAAGTTCATATCTTCTAAGGCATCATTAGAAGAGAAAGTCATGGAGATTGCTTCAATAGCTTTAACTAGGGCCTTCAGAAGGTGGTTCCTTGGTATTTGTCTTAACAGAGTAACAGAGTTGGAAGGAACCTTGGAGGTCTTCTAGTCCAATACCCTGCCCAGGTAGGAAATCCTATACCATTTCAGAAAAATGGATCTTGAATTTCATCCTGATGGACCACCCACAACTTCAAGAGGCAAGTTGTTCCACCAATTAATTGTTCTCACTATCAGGAAATTTCTTCTTAGTTTTAGATTGGATTGCTTATTGATTAAGTTCCATCCATGGCTTTTTGTCCTTCCTACAACCTCTTTTATTGAGATTAATTAATGGTTTACATCCACTGTAGTTATTCTTTATTTGTTTAAATGATTTCCCCCTACTTTCTCCTCTTTAATGTCCTCCTGGAGAATTAAAAGTATAAAGTTGGAGCAGAAAACAATTTTCACCTAATAAAGTTAATACATACAGTATGGTGAACCTAACATTTATACATATTTTCGGGTTTTTGAAAAAGTCTTGGTGGTATTATCAGCCAAATCTATTTCCCTTTTATCCAGAAGTGTATGTAAATATGGGGCTAACCTTCCTCTTTATATGACATCATCTTCTCCCCTCCTCAACTAGTGGCTGGAGAGCAAAAGCCAGTCTGCCTGGAACTTTTCCCCTGAGAAAGAAAAATGATATTTCTGTTCCAACTAATCCCCATTTTAGCAATCATCAAAGGTAATAGTTCTTCCATACAGAGATGGAAGCTAACAGGCTCCTATATGCTTGAGGTAAATGGACTGCATCATGCTTGATACTAAAATGTACATATCAATATTTCCTTTCCAGATGTGCAAATGGAGGTCCAGTTGGTGGAATCTGGAGGGGATGTGAGAAGGCCTGAGGAGTCCCTCCGCCTCTCCTGCCAAGCTTCAGGCTTCACCTTCAGCAGCTATGAGATGAACTGGGTGAGACAGGCTCCAGGAAAAGGACTGGAATGGATTGGCTGGATAGATAATGAAGGAGATGGGAGCAACCAATACTATGCTAATTCTGTGAAAGGCCGTTTTACCATCTACCGCCGAGATGCCTCCAGCATGCTTTATCTCCAAATGAACAGCCTAAAATCAGAGGAAACCGCTGTGTATTACTGTGCTACAGACTCACAGTGAGAGGAAGCTACGGTGCAGCCTGACAAAATCCCTTATAGCTCATGGCTGGTGTCCAAGTTGAGTCAGCTTTCATGGCCTCAGTTAAAGAAGGGAAGTTACATCTCCATGCAGCAAAATAGAGCAGAATCTCTTTCATTTTTTCGACTGGTGATCTGTAGAAGCCACACGTATTGAAGGAGTTGTGCTATCCTGATCATTTCTGACCCAGTTTTTGTTTGCTGAAACAAATGAAAACTGTTTACTGCTTACTCGTAGGAAAACAAGAACAAAGCATGTCTGGCAATACTTTTCTTAGGAATGGAGCATTATTTGAAAGTCACACATGCTAGGTCTGTCCAAAAAAAAATATCTAAGTGAATGCACTGAAAGGCACATTTATCCCAATCAATATATAAATCAGGGCACAATTTCCCCTTTAAAGGAGCTGCATGGTTCCCCTTTTCAGGCTACACCCACCAACACAAAGTTTGTGATCTTTCCAAACTTCTCAACAATCAGTTCCACTCCATTCATTAGAGAGAGTGGCAATGATCCTGTGGCTAAGTGTGGTGTCCTTACTAGCTGTCCTCAGAGGTAATTCTATCCTCTGTATTAAGCCTGTTCTATTTTAATTCTTGTATAAAGGAGTGTTTGCTAAAACAACTTTCATTTTAGGTGAGCAATCTGAGGTCCAGTTGGTGGAAACTGGAGGGGATATGAGAAGATCTGGGAGGTTCCTCCACCTCTCCTGCCAAGCCTCTGGGTTCACCTCCAGCAACTATGCAATGGACTGGGCAAGACAGGCTCCTGGAAATGGACTGGAATGGGTGGCATACATAAGCACCAATTCTGGCACTATTTACTAATCTGACAAAGTCAAAGGATGCTTCACCACCTCCAGGGACAATACCAAAATCCAGGTGTATCTGCAAAAGAAGAACCTCAAACCAGAGGACACAGCAATCTATTACTATGAGAGAGAGACACTGAGAGGAAGTGAATCGGAAACCAGCCAAGAACCTTTCCTGCCTCAGAGCAGATCTCCCAATGGATTCAGTCTCAGAAAGTTGAATTTGAGTCTTTGAACTGAGGAGTAGGTGATTGATCTGCATTGTAGCAGAAGAATATCCCATGGATCCAATATTCCGTGGAATATTTTAAGACTTAAAAATATATAAATTAAGGAAAATAGAAGCCCAAAGAGATATTCCCTTTTTAAATTGAAGATGAAGGGTGCTTTTGTTTTACACTCACAATAAATCAGTGATGGTTCATAGAGCTAACAATACAGTGTTGCAGGTTGTGTGTGATAGGCTGTAGGGAAGGGACTAGAATGGATTGTATGATGTCCCTAAACAAGTCTATGCAGAATCTGGGAAATGTTCTTTACCATCTCCAGAGACAAATCCAACTGCCTTCTGTATCTGCAAAGGCATGTCACAAAGAGTCACAAAAGACCTACTGATTTTGACCATGACTGAAATAATGCCTGTGTTTTCAGCTGTAAACTTTACTGCTTCTCCAGTTTCTTACTGGGAAATTAATATAGTTTCTTGAAGGGAAAAAATAATAATGGTCCTTTGAGAATTTCACTCCCCAAGAGTTCTCAAAACTTTTTCAATGTCATGCTTCAATGTGTATAGCAAACAAAAACAAACAGAAATTGCCTTATATTCCATTTACTGTTTTCATAAATGGTGGTTGATGAACAAAATAAAAGGTTATTTGTGTTACATCTTTGACTTCAGACAGTTAAAGTACTAAATCCACACTTATATGATATGTAAAAATGGTCCCTGAGATCCTCCTGTAATTGAGTTCAAATCAAACTACCCAGGCCCATGTCTCTGGAAGTGAAATTAAAGTTGCTATCTGTACGCCATCTGCTTACCACTAGAGGGCAGCCTTCACTGTATAATCCCACTGAATGTTATTTTCCTCAGTTTTTCTTTGAAAAATTGGTCACTTCTCTCTGCAAATCAAAGAAGACTTCCCAGTATTTATCCTTCCTTAAATGTAGTCCAAACTGAATTGATTTTAGGGCTTTATTCCTATTTCTCATTCTAGCAGGATACTGCTTGGCCACAATGTCTTACAGAGTAATAGCAGCAACAATCAGAGCAATAAACTCCTCTCACCCAGTCTATCACAGCTGCTAGTAAAACAAACAACCCTTTCCTTGAAGACTTTCAATACTACCTCATTACTTTAATCCATTAATTCATTACCTCAAAACTTGCAACTTTTCTACCTCATCACCGATATCAATGATTAGATAATCAATTTCTATAAAATATTTTATTAATGGTTTAATTGATTTATTGTTTTAATTGATTAGTGTGATTAGAGTGTTTAGTGCAAATAGTGTGATTACTGACTAGTTTAAAAGATCAAGATTCATGTAATTTAATTGATTAGTAAAATCAGTGATTTAGTGAATTTAATTGAACAGTGTGACTAATGATTAGTGTAACTAATTGATTAGTGATTAGTGTAATTAATTGATTAGGTTGATTGTTAGGAAAATTATCTGACTAGAGAGATTACTGCAATTGATTGATTGGTGTGATATTGGCTATATTGATTACCCAAAATTGTTCCATTAATTAATTCAATCAATGTACTGTCTTAACAAACCTACCATGCCAAGAAAAAAAATCCAATGCCAAACCACAACCAAAAGAGAAATTAATCCCCAACAAAGAACCACAAGACTCCTGCACATGCCTTAAATGCTACAAAACTCTAAAGGATAATGAAAACTCTATCAAATGTTCTCTATGTAACAAATACGCTCATCATGACTGCTTGGGATTACCCGAGCAAATGATTCAATACCTAGAATCATGCAATGAGTTTCCATATCTCTGCAAATCATGCAGACCCAAACTGGATCTGTTGGAAAGAGTTGATACCATTGAAACACGATTAACATCCCTTGACACCATAGTAGCATCCCTGGATGCCTTAAAAGAAAGATTATCCAACCTCGAAAAAAAAAGACACAACGCAAAAACCTGAACATCCAATAGCTACAAACTACATCTCTACCCAACAACCACAACCCAATCCACAACCCAATCCACAACCCAATCCACAAAAAAACATAACCCAGACAAATATTGATATCCCAATCCTCATCAGAGAAGCTGTTGAGCGTGAACAGAAACGTCCAAATGCCATCTTATTTGGTCTAGAGGGCATCAATGATAATGATGACATCACAACTATCCAAAACATCATCAGTGATTATCAAGCATCAACCATCTCCCCTGATGAAATACTTGACATTTCCCGCATTGGCCGAGAGCTCAAAAACAGAGACGGCTCTGTGACCCCACGCTTCTGCAGGGTCATTTGCAAAAATGAATCAAGCAAACGCAAATTCATTTACACTATAAATTCACTCGCCAAAACCAACACCAACCATAAGAACCTCCGTTGTCACCCTGACCTAACCATACAGCAACGTGCCCGCTCCCGTGTACTCTGCACTGAACTCAAAAAACATCTAGACAATGGAGAGAAGGACCTGTACATTGACTACCATGCTGACTGTATCAAAAGTAAGTCACACATCCCGCAACTCAGCTTTAAACTTCAACCACAACCCTACCTCAATCAATCCACCATCACCCAAGACTAGGCATACACGCCCCTAACTACCTCAATTCCAAGTACTGCTGGCCTTAAATGCAAGCTACTCAATGCAAGAAGCCTTGTAAATAAACTACCTGAATTTCTCCTCTTACTAAATATGGCTAAATTCGACATTATATTTGTCGTGAAACATGGCTCAACGCATCTCTCCCCAACTCCATTACCACAGTAAGAGACTATCATGTTTATCAATCAGATCGTGAAATTCGTAGAGGAGGTGGTGTTGCTATCTTCTATAAAAAGTCCTTACATCTGAAAAATATCCAAGTTACCCAGGTGCTTGCTCTTCCTGAGACCATTATCTGTGAACTATCTTTAAATATTACAATTCGATTCTTACTATGTTACAGAGCACCTGATTATGACATCGAACATGTAAACAAGCTAAATACACTACTAACATGGGCAGTATCCTGCCCATACCCTTTTATCTTTCTTGGTGATTTCAATCTACCTCATATTGATTGGACCCTAAATGAATGTACAACTGAAACCATACACACAACCTTCTACAATGCTGTTACAAATCTGGGACTGGAACAACTAGTAACCAACAACACTAGACTAAACAACTGCCTCGATCTCATCTTCTGCAATAGTTTGAATTTAATTTACAGAATGCAAACTAAAGAACCCTTCTCCAGCAGTGACCACAATATGATTAAATTTTGTCTCAATATACGTCCACACAAAAACCACCACAATGACGTAATCCCCAATTATAACTTCAAAAAAGGCAACTATGATCTTATAGACAACGATTTCTCATCCCTTGATTGGCAATCTCTATTCACTGGAGGAAATACTGTTGAAGACCATTATAACATATTCTTACTCAAAGTCAAAAGAGTCACCAAACTATATGTACCAACAACAACTCCCAAAACAAAACAAAAAAACAGATTACCCATAACAATAAGGAAACTTCAATCCGAAAAGAGATCACTCTGGCGGAAAAACAAATCTGGTCATGTTGCCAATTTCAAAAGCTGATACAAAAATGTATGCCACCAAATAAAGACCGAATGCACCAATTATCACATTAAACAAGAGGAAAACATTCTAAGCACCAGTTCCACCCATGCTTTTTACAATTTTGTAAACAATAAACTAAAAGACTCAAAGTCCATCCCACCCCTGATAGGACCTAATGGTAAAGACTACAACGATGACACCATTAAAGCCAACATCTTTAACACATTTTTCGGCTCAGTATTTGTAAACAGCAATGGATCATGCCCAGTATTTCCTAGCCGAACCACAGCTAACTACAATGATCTAATACATATCGATTTTACAGAAGATAATGTTGAAAAAGCACTTCGCAATCTAAAACCATCTCTATCTATTGGACCAGATGGAATATGTGCCTACTTCTTAAAAAAGCTATCCACTGCCATAGCTGAACCTCTAAGCATAATCTTTGAAAAATCTTTCAGGACCACTTCCTTGCCTAACCTATGGTCACAAGCCATGGTCATCCCCATCTTCAAAAAGGTCTCCCTTTTTGAAAATGGGGATGGCCGTGGCTTGTGACCATAGGTTAGGGAGACCCCAGCCTAGTTGAAAATTACAGACCAATCTCCTTATGGTGCGTCACCTGTAAAATCATGGAATCAATTATTAACCAATCCATCATCCTCCACTTAGAGACAAACAACCTACTTTCCAATAAACAATTTGGTTTCAGAAAAAAACCATCCTGTAATCTGCAACTCTTACACTGCAAAAACATATGGACGACACAACTCGATCAGGGCAAAGCAATAGATGCAATCTACATAGACTTCTGTAAAGCCTTTGATTCAGTGCTACACGACAAACTACTCCTAAAAATAAAATCCTATGGTATCTCTGGACAACTGCATAACTGGATAGAAGCATTCCTGTCAAACAGACAACAAATGGCCAAAATTGGGAGCGTCCTATCAAATTCTGTACCTGTCAATAGTGGTGTCCCCCAAGGCAGTGTTCTAGGACCAACTCTCTTCATACTCTACATAAATGACCTCTGTGATCATATTAAGAGCAACTGGGTTCTTTTCACTGATGATGTAAAGCTGTTCAATACCACAGACAATACTGCTACCCTTCAAAAAGATCTTGACTGTGTATCAGAATGGTCAAACAAATGGCAACTTCAAATCTCAACAAATAAATGCTCCATCTTACATATTGGCAAAACAAACCAGAAAATAAAATACAGGCTAATAGTCAAGACCTTGTTGATGATCCAAACTCTGTCAAGGATCTTGGAGTACTCATCTCAAATGACCTAAGTGCTAGAGCCCACTATAACTCTATAGCCAAAAGAGTTGTTAAGAGTTGTTAACCTAAACTTATGTAGCTTTTTCTCTGGTAATATCACACTACTAACTAGAGCATACAAAACATTTGCTAGACCAATACTTGAATACAACTCATCAGTCTAGAACCCACATTACGTATCTGATATTAGCACAGTTGAGAAAGTCCAGAAATATTTCACAAGAAGAGTTCTCCACTCCTCTACTCATTGTAGAATACCTTATGCCACCAAACTTGAAATTCTAGAACTAGAAAACCTTGAATTACGCTGTCTTCGGTCTGATTTAAGCATGGTATATAAAATCATACATTGCAATGTCCTACCTGTCAATGAATACTTCAGCTTCAACCATAACAACACAAGAGCACACAGTAGATACAAACTCAAGGTTAACCGCACCAAGCTTGATTGCAGGAAATACGACTTCAGCAACAGAGTGATCAATGTCTGGAATACTCTACCCGACTCTGTAGTTTCTTCTCCAAACCCCAAAAACTTTAACCTTAGACTGTCTACTATTGACCTCACCCCTTTCCTAATACGTCTGTAGGGGGCGTGCATAAGCACACCAACGTGCCTACCATCCCTGTCCTATTGTTTCTTTTATTTTCCTTTTATTTTTCTTATATGTACCCATTTCATGTATTCAAAACTATGTATACACTTATACTTATTATCTTGTAAATAATTGACAAATCAAATCAATCAATCAATCAATCAATAAATAAATACTGGTGGCTAAGTAAGAAATTGAGAAAAAATCCACTTTGACATCAATAGGCATTTAATGCTGAAAATAAAAAGTCAAAGGGATAATAAATATTTCTGGATAATTAAAAGCTTTTGAAAACAGGAAAGGAGAGAAAAAGAATAAAAGGGCAGGATCTGGAAGGGAGGAGACTGCCTGGAATTAAAAAGAACTTACAGCAAAATTTCAACAAGACTTCCAAAAGATACATTCTAACTGAAATATTGCAACAAAAACCCCAGGAAGAGAAAGTTGAAAAACAAATAAGAAGATACAACTCGGGACTATTTGGATTACTTGATGATTTCTAGATTCTTGGTTATTGTTTTGAATTACTAGAATCAATCGGGTGGTTGTTTAAAACTGTTTAAAATAGCCCCACTTTTAGAAGAATTGAAAATGGAACTTAAAAAGTACAAAGAAGATGCACAAGAAGGGAGAGGTTCTTTTGGCTTCGTATTTCAGTTTTTAGAAATGGAGATTTGGAATTATGAGAAACAACAAGAAATATCTGCAGAACAAGAAGATTGTGACAAAGAAGAAGCCATCTTTAATTAACACGTAATCTCAGATGGGGGGAAAAAAGGAAAGGGGGAAAGAGAATGGAAAGTTTAAGATTGGGAAAAACAACTCAAAAAAATAGAGTGAAAAATAAGTATAAAATCAGAAAGCAACAGATGAGGGAAATGCAGAAGAGAGAATTAGAACTAGAGAGACAAGGGGGTAAAAGGGGGAGGGGGAAAATGAGAGGGAAGAAAGAAAGGAAAAGAAGTCATAAAGGATAGAAGCAAAATATAGAGAAACAGGGCCTATTTAGAGATAATGGGTGAAAACTTAATGGAAAAGGGGATTCTGAAAAGGTACACAAGATAGTATGGTTATATTAGAAGCAGAAATAATTTTAGAAAATATGAAATACTGTATTATTAAAATGTTTGATAAAATAGCTATCGTAATTCAGTGGAATGCTTGTCAAAAAATAAATGTAAGAAAAGGTATATTTAATGATTTATAAAACATATGTGAAGAGAAATAAGGGAAAAAATTAATCATGGAGATATGTGGTTTTTAAGGAAGTATGATATTTAATTGAAAAGAAATGTTAAAGATGTTAAGATTTTAATGATTATTAATGATAGAACTGAATTGGAATAGAATGAGGGTTCATAATTACATATATTTACAATTGTTTTTTAAAGAATATAGTGTGTATTACAAGAATGTACCAAGCAGAATTCGATTGGAAGTTATGTATTATGTATTATATTGAAGGTCATAACCTTAAGGTATATATTGTAGTTTAAATAAGAGTTGAATGGATGTAATTTAAAGATATAAAGGTGTCATACTCCAATTAGTAACTACAGGAGAAAATTTGTTTAATGAGAAAAGATAATATTTCATATTTCATATTTATGAAATTGAAACAGAACAGACAAAAGTATAAATATAATGATTTGAATTGAGATTATCAAAATAAAATTGAGAAAATTAAAAGAGGGGAAAAACTACATAGAAAATGTAAAATAGTATAAGATATGGAATAGAATACAAAAAGGAGCATGAAATTGAGTTTTGTGTCTGTATAAAGAAGTTCAACCCGGGACCATGCTATTTTCAAAAAAGATGTTTTACTTGTATTTTGTATGTGTGAAAACCCAAATAAAACTTTATTGAAAAAAAAAAAGTCCCATCCAACTCTGTTACTCTTTCTGTTTGGTCATGATACTTCATGACTATTTCCTTCCTGGGCTGTAACAATGGGATTAAGGCTCACTACTACTATAATATTTCAACAATATTCCTATTTTTTCTTATTCTGTTTCTCATTTCAAGGTATAAAACTGGAGTTGCAAATGGTGGAGTCTGAAGGAGATATGATAATGCCTATTGAGGCATTATCTATATCTCCTGATGAGCCTCTGGCTCAGTGGTGAGATTCTTTTTTTTTTACTGTAGGCATGGCTTGGTGGGTTCTATGGACATGGCTTGGTAGGCGTGGCTTGGCTCAGTGGATGTGGCTTGGTGGGTGTGGCAGGGGAAGGATACTGCAAAATCTCCATTCCTTTTCCACTCTATGGGAAGGATACTGAGAAATCTACATTCCCTCCCCTACCCCACTAACCTGCTTTCCAGCTCCGTTCTCCTGTGCAAGGCAACAAAAAAAGACCCAGCCAATCAGCTGGGACTCAGGAGGCAGAGAATAGATGAGGGTTCTCCAAACTATTCAAATTTCTAGTTCTCCAGAACTAGATAGTTCTCCAAACTATTCAAATTTTTTTCTACTGGTTCTCCAGAACTGGTCAGAACCTGCTGAATACCACCTCTGCTCTGGCTTCACCTTCACAATACAGGCAGGATAAAACAGTATCTGGGAAGGGACTGGAATGGGTCCTTATAATCTTGAATCAAAAGAGATATTCCCTTCATTCAACATCTTTATGTCAATAATGGATTGCAAAACATAGTTTTTCTCTTACTTTGAAATCCAAATGTAGTAATTTTATATAAAAGGGGGAAAACATAATTAAATAAATAAAGCAAATCATGCTTACATGGAAGATCTTCATTGGGAAGCCTCATCTGAAATTGCAACAAATATATTTTTTAGATTTATCACAATCTGATTTTTTGGGAGAATAAAATAAGAAGAGATCTTTTGAACTTTCTAATTCAACAATGAAAACATTTTGGGACATAACATTATTTAATTCTGCCCTTTTGTATTACAACTATGGATTAGAAATTGTTCCTCAAAGCTTAGTCACTAATATGCTTGGGAAAAGGAAGGAAGGAAAGAAGGAAGGAAGGAAGGAAGGAAGGAAGGAAGGAAGGAAGGAAGGAAGGAAGGAAGGAAGGAAAGGAAGGAAGGAGGGAGGGAGGGAAGGAGGCAAGGAAGGGTTATGAAATCTCTTAATACCTATGTAGTTAGCAAATAATTTCTCTGCTACCTTGACTCATTTTTGAAAAATTGTGGAATTGCTCAAGTGCCATCAGTGGTGAGTAGACGGTAGGAGTGGGGACCTGTAACTTGAGTTACTTGAGTAGGAGTCCAGAGGGGATCCCCACAAAATTTTTTTGCGAATACAAGGTCTCCTACCTTAAAGGCACAGTGCTTGCTGCTGGAACCCAGGGGCTTTTCCGGGGTGTAGGCAGGGTGCAAACTGTCTAGAGGCGATCTGAGTTTCCTGGCCATCAGGAGTTCAGCTGGGCTCTTATTGGTCATGCTGTTTGATGTGATGTGTTGCAGGAGCAGCATTCTAGTGACTTTGTCGTGGATGTTACCTTGTTCCATTTTCTGCAGGGTTTTCTTTGTAAACTGAACCATTCGTTCAGCCCTACCATTCGCCACTGGATGAGCCGGCGATGTGAGTGTGTGTCGGATGCCCCGTTCCGCTAAATACTGTTCAAAGGCTAAGGCAGTAAATTGGGGCCCATTGTCAGAAACCAGGACATCTGGTAGGCCGTGTGTGGCAAAGAGTCTGTTCAGTTTTTTTGATGACTGCCTCAGTAGTGGTTGCTTTCATTTTATTGACCTCAAGCCAGTTAGAATACGCATGTACAGTTATTAAGAAAGTGTGGCCTCTCGTAGGTCCTGCAAAGTCAATATGGTCTGGGTGTGCCGTTAAACCTTCGGGGTCTGCTGTACTGGTTCCACTGGTTGCTAGGGTGGTCCCTCTATGTGGTGGAGTTGCCATCATTCCTCCTTGGGCTGCTCCCTCTCCGTCTGGGGCTAGAATTTCTCTTGTTTCTGCATACCTTCGCGATGTACCCTCGGTTTTTGCAAAAACGACACATGGTGTCTAAAAATCTGCATTCGGATCGAGGATGGTTTCCCCCGCATCTGGCGCATTAGTAGTTGGATTTATGACCCCGCCGGTCTCGTTGCTCATGTTCTGACCGGAGTCTGTGGACTTCTTCCTCCTCACTGTCTGAGGATGACTCGACATCTTCATGATGGGTGGTTGATATGCACTTGTCTGGAGGTTTCCCAGCATCGTTGGTGGGTTGGCGGTTGGTTCTGCTGGTTCGACACATTTGTGCTGCTGATTTACAAGTGGCTTCTGCTGCGGTGGCATCTGCTATGGCATCTGCAAGCGAGATGTCTCCCTTGGCCATGATCTTGCTCTGGACGGTTGGGTCTCTGAGGCCAAGGACGATGCGGTCTCTCATGGCTTCTTCGAGTTTGGCAAAGCCACATAAACCGCCCAGATTCCTCAGGTCTGCTACAAAATCCCCAATGCTCTCACCTTCACGCTGGTCCCTCTGGTAGAACTCGTGTCTGCGAATGAGAGTTGGCACAGCTGGGGCATAATGATTGAGCAGGATGGGAGCAAGGGTGTCCCAATCCATGGTTTTAACCTCAGCTGGCTTCACTAAGGCTTTAGCCATCTTAAAAACAGCTGGCCCACAATGGGTTAGAAAAACGGCTCATTTCTTGCTAGGTGTGGCATCTTTGAGGTTGTTGGACTCCAGGAACATTTGAAATCTGTCCATATACGAGTCCCAGTCTTCTCTAGCTGGATCGAATGGGGCGGGTGGTATAGCGCTGCTGGCCATGTCGCCATTGTTGTGCTCTGTCAGCCATGTGCTCCTTCAGCTAGTTCAAATCAACAGAGTTCGTTGCCTCTGCATCCCATCCTCGTCGCCAGTGTTGGATCTGGGAGGATGGTTCAAGAACGGAGGCAAGACTCAGATAGCAACAACAGCTCTTTATTAGTGACTTCAGATCTGAGCAACTAATCCCAGCCACAGCAGCCCCTTATATAGGGCTGGCTGCGGCTAGGCAGCCAATGAAGGCGATTTGAGTTTGCCGCTCTTGGCAGGGCCAATCGCGGCAGCCCGTTTACTGGCTAATCGCATCAGTCTATGGCGACCAATCACGATCGGCTATCAGCGGGCCAATCAGAGTTGCAGGCTTTCGAGCCTGCTAGTCCGGAACACTTGTTTCACTTACAGTACAGTTTTCCTATTAGTATTTTGTTATGTATTCAAGGGGAAAATAAGAACAAAGCATGTCTGTCATCATTTCTCTAAGGACTGGAACATTATTTGAAAAACATATGTCTAAGATCTGTGCAACAAATATATAGTGGAACCTCGGGTCACAAATCCTCCTGTTTGTGACCAAACTGGGTGATGACCAAAACTTTGGGAAAATTGTTGCTTGTCGACACGAACAGATCCTTGGTGCTGACTAGTACAGCCTTGGTGATTTTTCCTGCACATGCACAGAATTGTAGGCCATGTGCAGTCAGTCTCACTTCTATTCGCAACCACATTGGATTGCAACTGAAATCCTGGAATGGATTACAGTCATAATCTGAAGTTCCACTGTATCTAGGTGAATACATTCAGTGGCTTTTTTATCCCAAGTAATATGCAAATCAGGGCATAATTTCCCCTTTAAAGGAACTGCTTGATTTCCATTTTCAGGATATACCCACCAGTTCTTTCCCAATTTCTCTACTACCAGTTACACTCTGTTCAATAGAGGGAGCAGAAATGATCCTGTGGCTAAATCTGGCATCCTTATTATCTTGCCTCAGAGGTAATTCTATCCTCTATACTCAGCTTTTTCCATTTTAATGCTTGTATAAAGGAGTGTTCTTTCTGTCTCTCCTGCCAAGGTTCTGGATACAACTTTGGTGATTACAGCATGGACTCGGTGAGACAGGCTCCTGGGAAAGGCCTAGAATGGGTGGCCTACATAAATTACCCTTCCAGTACTATTTACTATTCAGACAAAGTGAAGGGCCACTTCACCACCTCCAGGGACTATGCCAAAAGCCAGCTGTATCTGCAAATGAACAGCCTCAAACCAGAGGACACAGCAGTCTATTACTGTGCAAGAGACACAGTGAGAGGAAGTGAGTCTGAAGGCAGGCAAGAACCTTCCCTCCCTCAGAGCAGATCTCCAAGTGGATTCAGTCACAAAAAGTTGAACTTGAGTCTTTGAACTGAGGGGCAGGTGGTCACTTTACATTATAGCAGTAGAAATCCATGGATCATTACAGTATCTGGGCAACCCATCCATCTTTCCTAAACAGGTTCTGGAAAAAACCAACATGAGCTGTGTGAGACAGGCTCCTGGGAAAGGACTGGAATGGGTGGCATTTGTTTCCTCTAGTTACAATAATACTCACTACTCAGAGAAAGTGAAGCAATGCTGCTCCTTCTCCAGGGACAATGCCAAACAGCCAGCTGTATCTGCAAATAAACATCCTGATCATAGTTATCTACCTTATCATGGGAATCTACCACTACATTAGACACACAGTGAGAGGAAGTGAATCTCAAGCCAGCCAAGAACCTTTTCTTCCTCAGAGCAAATCTCCAAGTGAATTCAGTCACAGAAAGGTGAAGCAGAGCCTTTGAATTGGGGAGTAATTGATAAATCCACATCATAGCATCCCTTATATTCCATTTACTTGTTTCATGTATGTTGGTTGATCAACAAAGTAAAAGGTTATTGGTGTTGCATCTTTGACTTTAGGCAGTTATAGTATTAAAGCTTGTTTGTTATGGGATTGTTTCTCCACAATCCAGAAGCCAAAGCTGGAGAGCTACCCATCTGAAATAGTATAGGGTCTCCTGCTTCAGGAGGGGGTTGGACTAGAACAGGGGTGTCCAATCTTTTGGATCTCAGGAACCACCAAATTTATAATTTCAAATCCCATGGACCACTAATATGAATTTTGACTGATGGTGTCTTGTTGACATTGGTGGGAAAGTCAGTCCCATATTCCAGATCTTTAGTAGTCACAGGATTAGCCGGTGCACCAGCCAGCCATGGATGAGCTGCTCTGGAATGGCCAAAATACCAGTCTTGTGACTACTGCAACTCTGGAATGTGGGACCGGCCCATGGTGGGGTTGGAAATCTCCGCCATAGTGGGTGGCACGTATAATGTGCAAATTTGCAGGTGGTGCAACATGCAAAAAGCAGTGCAGCCTTCACCAGCCAGGATGAGATAATGGTGTTGTTGAGGTAATGGTGGCACAGGTGAGCTGAACTGGCAATGGAGATGGCTGGAAGATGCAAGAGAGCCATGCTACTGGCATTTGCATGGCACTTCCACACGTTCTAGCTCACCTCTCCTAATTTGGGCTGTAGGGGCAGCCTGGGACTGGAAAAGTACTTCTTGTTGTTGGTGGGAGGGGGCAGAGTGGGCAAGTCTGCACTAACCATCCAGTTCAGAGGTCCAGAATGTGGTGGCATCAGCAGCATCTCGGTGCTCTGCTCTACCGCCCCTCCCCCCACAATGGCCCCAGCCATTGCTGCCCAGGGAAGGCACAGGAAAAGCAAGCATCAACATAGCTCTCACTGGGGAGAAAAAGCTGAGATTGAGGAAGCATATGAAACAGAAGATACAAGCTGTCACCTTTGAAAATGCTGCTTTCTGTTGCCTGTGCCTTCCCCGATCTCTGCTCTTTCACCCAAGCAAGAGCTATGTTTCTGCTAACTTTCTTCTCATGTGCCTTCCCCAGGCAGTGATGGCTGGGGCCATGTGGGTGGGGCAGCAGAGACACCAGGGCTGCTCCTCGCACTCAGCAAACCAGGCCTAGAGAAGTGCAGAGAATTGTGGATGAGTGCCGGAGGGTCAGAAGATACATTCCAATGTCTCTCGTGAAGTCCCCTTGTGTGGAGGCTCCTAATAACCAACAGAAACAGGCTGGTTATTAGGAGCTCATCTTCCTTGGTGCTCTTTTGGTTTGAGCATCCGACCTTCATTGCTGGATTGTTGTGGGACCACCAGAAACTTCTGGTCAGGTTGAGCTGAGCACCTTGGAAGCCCCATAGTTTGCCTTGTCACTATTGTGCAGGTGAGAGCTTGAGCTTTTCTGGGTTTGACCCCCCATCCCTTTAGCCTCCACACAAGAGGACTCACTGAGAGATGTTGGAGTATCTTCTGACTCTCCGATGCTCACCCGCAACTCTATACCCTCCTCCAGGCACAGCTTGCTGAGTGGGGGGAGCAGTCCTGATATCTCTGCTGCTCCCCACCTCAGCCCCAGCTATCACTGCCCAGGGAAGGCACAGGAAAAGAAAGTGAGCAAAAACATAGCTCTCGCTGGGACAAAAGAGCGGAGATCGGGGAAAGCACAGGCAATAGAAAGTGGCACTTTTCATCCTGGCCAGCAAGGGCTGTGCTGCTTTTTGGAGGTTTGTACTTGGCTGAAGGGTGGGGGCCAGCAGGTAGGTGGGCCATGTGGGTGGCACAGACTTGTGTTCCTACAGAGCCTGGATTAATTGCTGGGGGTGTGTGTGCTTTGTGGGGACATTTCTCTGCAGGCCACCAACATTTTCTCATGGACCACCAGTGGGCCGCAGCTCACCAGTTGGCAACCATTAGACTGGAAGAGCTCCAAGGCCTCTTCCAGCTCCATTGTGATTGGATACTGAATAAAATCAGTCATTCTCCTATCTTCTTGAGGTCCTTCAAATGACCATAATTTTGGTGGAGTTCATCAGCACCTAAAGTACAGTCATTTGACTATGTGGAGGCTCCAATTCAGAACTTCAAACCTGGTTTATAGGTAGCTTTCAGTTTGAGTGGAGGAACTTCAAACAGTTGCTATTACACTGATTGTATATTCAGGACTGGCTGTATATTAAGACCAAGGACAAATTAAGGGCAACTCTATTGCCCATTATTGAGAATTCTCAAAAAAAGTCTTTAAGAAACCTTAAAACCTGTAAGTTTTATCTCTTTTAGGTTGTATATAATTTGGTCTACCTAAATCATCTGTCTAGTTGATTCTACATAGCAGTACATTTACAGATATGGCTGGCTATTGGAATTATCCCTGGAGATGATGAAACATCCCTTCTCTTTATATAATTAATAAAACAAGTCATGCTTATGTTAAAAAAAAATCCTGAATTTGTAAACCCAGTTGCAGCATTTTTATTTATGTCAAAGTTCTCACCCTCCAAGTAAAATGTACTCAATTAGCATTTTTCCACATGGCTTGAAAAGTACAATTTGTTTATTTATTTTGGGGGGTGGAGTTCCTTTGCATTGTTTTAGCAAGTTAACCAAATATCCCTTTCATTCTGCATAAAGATTCATCTGCTTGTCCCTTTGATACTCTAGCCACTTGCTAGCCATCACTCAAATATCTCTTCAACAGACGTCCAAGGAACTGAGAAGACGAAGAAAAGAGTGAGAAGGCCTTTTATTTTGAGGGCTATGAAAATTGCATGACAACCTCCACTTTTGTCCCCAGGTTGTAAGGAGAAGAATAAAAGGTGGCTGTGTTTCCATACAAGTGAACAAAATGTCATTTTGTCTCTATTTGACATTTTTAATTGCAGCTCTTGGAGGTAAATGTTCTTATTCATACACCACATTCTTCCATTCCTCTCTTTTTATATGTAGGAAATGTTGGAAATTATTCTTTTTTTTTCCCAAGTGTCCAATCTGAGGCCCAGTTGGTGGAGTCTGGAGGGGATGTGAGAAGACCTGAGGAATCCCTCCATCTCTCCTGCCAAATCTCTGGATTGAACTACAGCAGTTATAACATGGGCTGGGTGAAACAGGCTCTAGGGAAAGGACTGGAATGGGTGGCATGGATACATGATATTGGAGGACTAACTGACTACTCAGACAATGTGAAGGGACTCTTCATCCTCTCCAGGAACAATGCCAAAAGCCAGCTGTATCTGATGAACATCCTCAGAGCAGAGGACATGGTGGTCTATTACTGTGCAAGAGACACAGTGAGAAGAAGTGAATCTGAAAACAGACAAGAACCTTCTCTAACTCAGAGCAGATCTCATAGTGGATTCAGTTGCCGAAGATTGACATTGAATCTTTGTACCAAGGAGCAGGTGATCAATCTGCATCATAGCAGTAGAATACTCCATGGACCAGAAGAATATTTTAAGAGTTAACAAAACAACAACAACAACCCTGAGACGCACTTAAATTAGAGAAAATAGAAGCCCAAAGAGATATTCTCTTCTTGAATTGAAGGTGAAGGGAACCTCTGAGTTTACAGTTACAAGGAATCAAAAATGGTTCATAGAGCACATAATACTGAGTTGTGAGTTAGGTATGACAGTCAACAGGGAATAAATGGATTGTATGGTTTATTTATTTATTATTTATTTAATTTAAATTGCTACCTATTTGCCCATGGAAATTCTAAACAAGTCTATGGTGAATCCATGAAATGCTGCTTTGCCATCTCCAGAATCTGCCTTCTGCATTTGCAAAATGACATCAGAAGGAGGCGCAAAATAAATATCTTTGACCATGACTGAAATTAGTGAAAATTGTAGCCCAAAGTATTTCTTGAATTGAAGGTGAAGGAAACCATTGCATTTACAGTTAGAAGGAATTAGTAATGGTTCATAGAGCTCACAAAATCGAGTTGCGAGTCATGGTCCTTGAGAATTTAATTCCCCAAAACTTCTCAAAACTTCTTCAAAGTCAAGTTTCAATGTGTATAGCAAAAAAGCAAACAAAAAATCCCTTATATCCACCCCACTTACATATTTCATGTAGACTGGTTGATGAACCAAATAAAAGATTATTTGTGATATCTACCATTGAAGCTTTTTCTTATCCAATAATATATAAAAAGGAACAAATAGATATGGTGAAATATTTAATGAAAACTTAAATCTATGCAAGCGTTGGAAGAACAAGGTGCAAAAATGAACTGGTTTTCATATTTGCAAATACAATCTAGATTTGATAAAGATTCTAAAACAGAAGTTATTTATGATAAGTTGACTGATTTAGACAAAATTTTGGTGGGTACTGATGAAAAGGTAATTTAAAAACTTTATGGACATTTATTAGAATTTAAACTGGAGGAGGAACAAGTTAAAGAAACGATGATTTCTTGGGGGAAAATATTTGGATATGGGATTGACTTAGAAAAGTGGCAAAAATTGTGGTCTCAAAACTATAAAATGACAATGTCAACTGCATATAAAGAAAATTTGCATAAGATGTTTTACAGTGGGCATCTACCCCCGACAAGACTTGCGAGAATGTTTAAGAATAAATCAGATTAATGTTGGAAATGTCATCAGATACCTGGTTCATATTACCACATGTGGTGGACATGCTCGGATGCAAATAAATATTGGACTGAAATCCACACGTGGTTGGAAAAAATGATAAAACAACATATAGACTTTAAACCAGAGTTCTTTTTATTGGGAATCATACTGGAAATATACAACAAAGAGCTGAAATATTTGATTGTAAATGTTTTAACAGCGGCTAGAATTGTATTTGCTAAGAATTGGAAAAATGATAAAATGCCTAGGCAGGAGGAAGTTATTAAGAAAATTATGGACTGTGCTGAAATGAGTAAAATGACATTTGAAATCAGAGAACAAGATAAAAATTTTATATGATATGGGATTTGTTTTATCAAAAAGACATGGTAATGTAACAGAATAGATAATTTTGTTATAGAAGTTTAATAGATTGATATAAAATATAATGTAGACAAATATAACCATTGGATGAAAGCACAATATAAATTTTAAAATAAAATTTGGGATAACTCATATAAAATGATGGAATAAATAGTTTAGTCATGGATGATTAATAATTGATAAATATATAAGCATATGTTAGTTTGACAATGTGAAATTTATATAAACTGTGAGTAATGACTATGAAAGGATTGCGCAAAAGATTCGTAACCAACTGACACACTGTATGTATATAAAATGGAAGATTGTTTTATGTTTCTATGTATTGTTTGTATATGTTTGTCTTAAAAAATAAAAACTTTTTAAAAAAAGGTTATTTGTGTTGCTCAGGTAGGAAACCCTATACACTTTCAGAGAAATGGTTGTCCAGTCTTTACTTGAAAATGTCTACAGATGGAGCACCCACAACTTCTAGAGACAAGCTGATTAACTGTTCTCACTATCAGGAAATTTCTCCTTAGTTCCAGGTTGGATCTCTCCTTTATTAGTTTCCATCCATTGCTTCTTTTCCTGCCTTCAACCTCTTTTATTGAGATTAATTAATGTTTTGACTGATATAAAATCTGTGGTTTCAGCTGTGAGCTTGACTGCTTCTCCAGCTTCTTACTGTGGAATTAAAATAGTTTGTTGAAGGAAAAAAATAATAATGGCCCTTTGAGAATTTCACTCCCCAAAAGTTGTCAAAACTTCTTCAATGCCAAGCTTCAATATGTATAGCAAACAAAAACAAACAAAAAATCCCTTATATCCCATTTACTTATTTCATGTATGCTGGTTGATGAACAAAATATAAGGTTATTTGTGTTGCATCTTTGACTTCAGGTAGTTATAGTACTAAATCCAGAATTATACAATATGTACACCTCTGAGTTATACCCCTGTAATTGAGTTCAAATCAAATAAAAATAAAATAAATAAAAAGTTGCCCAGGCTCCTGTCTCTGAAAGTGAAATTAAACTTGCTATCTGTTAGCCTTCAAGGTTTTCTTCCTTTGCTTTGCATCTTTCACCCGTTATAAGTAATGAGGGGGCAGGAGGAGAGATATGGTTATGGGAAGTGAGCTGGAGGTGTTATAAAACAGAACTGTATAAGTTTGGGGGGAAAGGTTCTTCCTTAGGCTTCTATCCTCTGCTATGCGCAGCCACAACTCTTTATCAAAATATGTCAAGATCAATGGACAGAGGCCTCATCACCACCTGGAGTTGCCCACATGATGATATACACAACTTTCTCAGATTCAGAATAATGTCAGCTGGTGCTCCATTCAAAATCCAAGAAAAAAATACTTAGACTCCATTAATTAGAGAAAAGATATCTTTTACTGAAAATCAAGTGGTAGCAACAAAAGAATTCTGAACCTGAGAAAATGAGTGTGTAAATTACATATACAAAGTGATGGCAACGTTCCCACCCCCAATAGTTCAATTGGCTCATCCAATTAAAAATTGTGTATATCATCATGTGGGCATCTCCAGGTGGTGATGAGGCCTCTGTCTGCTGACCTTGACATATTTTGATAAAGAAGCTTCAGTCCAAAAAAAATCACTTTGGCGGAAAAAAAAATCTGCTCACGTTGCCAACTTCAAAAGCAGATACAAAAATTTATGTCACCAGATAAAAACCGAATGCACCAATTATCACATTAAACAAGAAGAAAACCTTCTACACACCAATTCCACCTGCGCTTTCTACAATTTTATAAACAACAAACTAAAAGACTCAAGGTCCATCCCATCCCTGAAAGGACCTAATGGTAAAGACTACAACGACAACCCTATTAAAGCAAACCTCTTTAACACATTCTTTGGCTCAGTATTTGTAAACAGCAATGGATCATGCCCAGTATTTCCTAGTTAAACCACAGACAACTACAATGATTTAATACATATCAATTTTACAAAAGACATTGTTGAAAAAGCACTACGCAATCTAAAACCATCTCTATATATTGGACCAGATGGAATATGTGCCTACTTCTTAAAAAAGCTACCCACTGCCATAACCGAACCTCTAAGCATAATCTTTGAAAAATCTTTCAGGACCAGCTCCTTGCCAAAACAATGGTCACAAGCCATGATCATCCTCAACTTCAAAATAGGAGACCCCAGCCTAGTTGAAAATTACAGACCAATCTCTTTATGATGGCAACAACAATAAAGTCATGGAATCAATTATTAACCAATCCATCATCCTCCACTTAGAGACAAACAACCTACTCTCTAATAAACAATTTAGTTTTAGGAAAAAACTATCCTCACCTGTAATCTGTAAGTCTTACACTGCAAAAACATATGGACTACACAACTCAATCAGGGCAAAGCAATAGATGCAATCTACATAGACTTCTGTAAAGCCTTTGATTCAATTGTACACAACAAACTACTCCTAAAACTAAAATCTTATGGTATCTCTGGACACCTGGGTAACTGGATAGAAGCATTCCTGTCAAACAGACAACAAATGGTCAAAATTGGGAGCGTCCTATCAAATTCTGTACCTGTCAACAGTGGTGTCCCCCAAGGCAGTGTTCTAGGACCAACTCTTTCCATACTCTACATAAATGACCTCTTTGATCATATCAAGAGCAACTGCATTCTCTTCGCTGATGATGTAAAGCTATTCAACACCGCAGACAATACTGCTACCCTTCAAAAAGACTTTGACTACATATCAGTATGATCAAACACCTGGCAACTTCAAATCTCAACAAATAAATGCTCTGTTCTACATATTGGCAAAAAAAATCAGAAAATAAAATACAGACTGAATAGTCAAGACCTTGTTGATGATCCAAACTCTGTCAAGGATTTTGGAGTAAATGCTAGAGCCTACTGTAACTACACAGTCAAAAAGGCGTTAAGAGTTGTTAACCTAATCTTATCTAGCTTTTTCTCTGGTAATATTATACTAATAACTAGAGCATACAAAACATTTACTAGACCTATATTTGAATACAGCTCATCAGTTGAAACCCATATCATGTATCTGATATTAACACAATTGAAAAGTCCAGAAATATTTCACAAGAAGAGTTCTCCGCTCCTCTACTCATTGCAGAATACCTTATGCCACCAGAGTTGAAACTCTAAGCATAGAAAACCTATGCCTCCTTCGGTCCGATCTAAATATAGTATATAAAATAATACATTGCAATGTCCTACCTGAAAATAAACACTTCAGCTTCAATCATAACAATACAAGAGCACACAATAGATACAAACTCAAGGTTAACCACACAAAACTTGATTGCAGGAAATACGACTTCAGCAACAGAGTGGTCAATGTTTGGAATACTCTACCTGACCCTGTGGTTTCTTCCCCAAACCCCAAAAACTTTAACATTAGACTGTCTACTATTGACCTCACCCCTTTCCTAAGAGGCCTGTAGGGGGCATGCATAAGCGCACCAATCGTGCCTACCGTCCCCGTCCTTTTGTTTCTTTTTCTTTCCAAAATTATATGCTATCAGTTCCCTTCCATTCATTAGAAATGACCCTGGGGTTAATCATGGTGTCCTTACTAGCTGTGCTCAGAGGTAATTCTTTCCTTGATATTCAACTTTTTCCATTTTAATTTTTGTATACAGGAATGTTCACCCAAACAACTTTCATTTTAGGTGTCCAATCTGAGGCCCAGTTGGAAGGGTCTGGAGGGGGTGTGAGAAGACCTGGAGAGTCTCTCCATCTCTCCTGCCAAGCTTATGGGTTCACCTTTAGCAGCTGTGTAATGAATTAGGCAACACAGTTGGAGCATCCACAACTTCTGCAAGCAAGTCTTTCCATTGATTAATTGTTCTGTCAGGAAATTTATCCTTAGTTCAAGGTTGGATCTCTCCTTGATAATTATTCATCCATTACTTCTTTTCTTGCCTTCAGCCTCTTCTACTGAGAGTGATTTATATTTTGAATCCATAGTAGATATCCCTCATTTGTTCAAATGACTTTCCACTTCTCCCCCCTTTTCACATGTCCCCTGGGAATTTAATAATGAAACTGGAACAGAAAATAAATTTCAACTTAGTAAAGTTATTTGCATTCATTTCACATCTTAATTCAGTCAGATACAGCAGAATAAACCTATAGAAATAAATAGGATGCCCTGAATTTAAAAGAAAGGAAGTTAGCTCTCCATGCAGAAAAGTATAGCAGAATTACTTTCATTTTCTCCATTGGTGACATGGAGAAGCCACTGATATTGAAGTAGTTGAAGGATACTTATCATTTATGGCCCAAGTTTTGTTTTTTCCTAAAACATATGAACAACTATTTACTCCCAGGAAAACAAGAACAAAGCATGTCTGGCAACATTTTTCTTAGGAATTGAGCATTATTTGAAAGTTACATATTTATTTATTTTATTTATTTATTTGATTTGTCAATCATTTACAAGATACAGGTATAAGAATAAACATAGTTTTGAATACATGAGATAGATACTTATAAGAAAAATAAAAAGAAACAAAAGTATGGGGACGGTAGGCACTATTGGTGCATATATGCATGCCCCCTACAGGCCTCTTAGGAAAGGGGTGAGGTCAATAGTAGACAGTCTAAGGTTAAAGTTTTGGGGGTTTCAGGAAGAAAGCAGAACCCCTTTCATTTTCTCTTCTGGTGATCTGAAGAAGCTACAAATATTGAAGTAGTTGAATGTTACTGATTATTTTCTGTTTGTTAAAACATCTGAAGAATGGTTTACCATATACTTCCAGGAAAACAAGAACAAAGCATGTCTTGCATCCCTTTCCTTAGTACTTTTTGAGTGCTTCTCTAGCTGCTTAGAAGGGAATTAAAATAGTTTCTTAAAGGAAAAAAAACATACAGTTAAATGATTGTGGGTAAGTACCATTTTGGAACTTCAAATCTGGGTTACAGGTAGCTTTGGGTGTGTGTATGGATTAACTTCAAATAGTTGCTAAGACACTGGTCGTAAATTGAGAACTACTTGTATATTATAATCAAGGTCAAATGTATTACCTATTATTGAGAACCATTAAAAAAGAACATTTGAAGAAAGTTTTAAAATCTAGTTAATTTATACTTTTAATGTTGTCCACAATTGGGTCTACATAAATAATTAATGTCTAGTTGATTCTACTGGTATAGGCATATATTTACAGATAAGGCTGACTGTTATAATTATCCCTGGAGGTGATGAACTATCGGGTCCCTGTGTCTCCCCAGTAAAACAAATCATGCTTACAAGAGAAAGTGGGGGAAGGAGGGAGGGAGAGGGAGAGAGAGAGGGAGAGAGTTCTTTGTAAATCCACTTGTTTTTTGGGGGGTAGGAGGACAGGAAGCTTCATTTGCATTGTTTTACTATGTTGACAAAATCTCCCTTTTGTTCTGCATAAACAATCATGTTCCTGTCTCTTTGCTACTCAAGCCTTTTGCTAACCATCCCCAAACTATTTCTTCAATAGAAGCTAAGGTTATTAAAAAGAAGAAAGGAGTGAGATCATTCCTTTTATTTTGAGGAATATGTACATTGCAGGACAATTTACTCTTCAAATAGGCCAGACCACTTTTGTCCCCAGGTTGCAAGAATTCTAAATGGTGGCTGGAACTCTGAATGTTTTTCATACAATCTCCAGTCCAAGTGTATAAAAATGATATCTTGGCTCTATTTGACATTTTTAGTAGCAGTTCTCAGAGGTGAATTTTCTGTTCATGTTCTCATCGGTGCAATATAATATAATGTAATTGTTATGTCCGTGGAACTGGTGGGAGTTCCCAACCAGGTCCGCTGTTTGAGAGGGAGCACCAGCCGCTCCCATTGGTTGGCTCCGTTTGACAGTCGGCTATATAAGCCGGCTGTCGAGCAGAGCCAGCCTGTTGTCGCCTGCTAGTCTGCAAGTTAGCAAGCAGACGCGACAACCCTTTATTCCCTGCAATAAAGCCTTGTTAGTTGTACGCTCTGGTCTCATGCCTCTTCCTTACCATCGCTCCACAACACTGGCGACGAGGATGGGATGGTCAAAGGCTAACCAGACGCATCTGTTCAAAGAGCTGTAATCACTGAGAGTGAAGTCACGAGCGCTGTAGCCGCGGCCGCCAACGCTCACCAAGAGCGCGAAATTCAAAAAGAGCTACGTAGCCCAGAGAGACAGTCACAGCCTGCGCTCTTTTAAGAGCGCGATTTCAAAGACGATTGAAGAAGACGAACCCGGCACTACCCACGATGAATGCTAATCCAGCATTCCCGCCATTCAAGCCAAACGAGGAAACGTGGGACTCCTACAAGAATCGTTTCAGCCATTTCCTCGATGCCATCGGGTTAGCTGACGCTGCGGAACATAGAAAGAAGTCTTATTTCCTCAGCTATTGTGGGGCCGCCATTTTTGATACCGCTACAGCGTTAGTTGCACCACGCGCCATCAGAAGTGTCCCATGGGATGAACTACAAGAAATACTCTCCAATCACTACGCACCAAAACCATCCCAGATCGCCAGAAGGTATGCCTTCAGAATCAGGAAGCAGGCAGTGGGGGAGTCGATCAACGAATACATGGCTGCCCTGAGGACAGCTGCCTTACAGTGCGGTTTCAAAGAATATCTGGAGGACATGCTGCTGGACCAGATCGTCTGTGGGGTTAGAGACCTGAGACTCCAAAGACGTTTGCTGGCAAGAAAGGACTTGAATCTGGCCCTAGCCATGGAGGAAGCCCTGGCTGCTGAGCTCTCGGCCCAGTCAGCAGCTGAGATTCAGGGCACTCCATTAAAGCCCAGCAGTCCAACCGTCCATTCTGAAGAAGTGCTCAGTGAAAAAGACCCCACAGACCCATCACACATTAACCGCCTTAAGCATCAGAAGCCTTCACAGGTAGGAGCGGGACAGACAACCAACTTCACCCCCAAACAACTGCCCTTGTGCCTAACCTGCGGAGGCTCCCACTCTAGGGCATCCTGCAGGTTTAGAAACGCCATCTGCCTGAACTGCCAACAGAAGGGTCACCTCGCTAGAGTATGCCAAGCAGGGCGCTCCTTGCCTCAAAGACCTCCACCACCTTCTATTTCCCAAAGGCAAGTGGAGGACTGCTATACCTGCTACCACGCTAACCATACTTCCCAAACCCCTGATAAAATTAAAATTTCTGTTTTCCTAGAAGGTAAACCCTGCAGGATGGAGGTAGACATGGGATCTGCGCTCTCAATCATCTCCTGGGACACTCTGAAGAAGATCCAACCCAGACTGTCAAGGAAACAGCTCCAAAGATGCCACCTGACGCTGCGGGACTACCAGGGCAAGAACATTCCTGTCCTCGGGAAAGGCAAGTTCCTCGTTCAATTCCAAGCCTTTAAAGGCCATTTGCCATTAGTGGTTGTTAACGGTGCCCTCCCCAGCCTGTTGGGACTTGATTGGTTTCCTTCTCTTGGCCTTAGTGTAACTGGGATCCATGCTGTCTCAACTTCTGACGTAGATACATTATTCTCTGATTTTTCTGACGTATTTAGCAGCAAGCTGGGTTGCTATTCGGGCACCCCCATCTCATTTTCTGTAGATCCCCAGGCAATCCCTCTCCGCCTTAAGCCACGCAGAGGCCTTTCGCCATCCATCCTAAATTGGACGCAGAATTAGACAAACTACTTAAACAAGGGGTGTTAGAACCTACTGATTTTGCCAAATGGGAGACCCCCATAGTCACCCCACTCAAGAAGGATGGCAGTTTAAGAATCTCGCAGACTATAAAACCACGCTCAACCATTATTTACAGGTCAGCGTATACCCGTCCCTGTTATTCAGCACCTGTTACACACATTCGAACCGGTACCATTTTTCGCCAAGTTAGATATGTCCCAGGCATACCAACAGTTCCCTGTTGATGATCAGACAGCTGAATTACAAACCATAGTCACGCATAGAGGGCATTCAAATGTAAGCGCCTCCAATTGGGGTCAGTGTGGCCCGGGTATTTTCCAATCACTCATGGAGCGGATTCTCCAAGGTCTCCCAGGAGTTGTTCCGTGTTCGATGACATCTTAGTCTCAGCTACTAGCGATCTCAACTCATTCAGAGGGTCAGGACAGTGCTAGAGAAGTTTAGGCAGCATGGCCTCAAACTTAAAAGGGAGAAGTGCGCCATCGCCACTAGGCAGGTGGACTTTCTGGGTTATAGGATAGACGCCTCTGGCATCCACCCAATTGAGTCCAAGGTGAAGGCCATCCACGAGGCACTCACACCAACCAACAAGACTGAACTACAAGCCTTTCTGGGGCTTCTAAACTTTACGCCTCATTCCTCCCGCACAAAGCATCTGTCGCTGAACCCCTACATAGACTCTTAGATAAAGACTCACCCTGGCATTGGGGACCCAAAGAAGCCCACGCTTTCAAAGCAGTCAAATCCTTACTCACATCGGAGCGGTTTTAGTCCAGTTCGATCAACGCCTTCCTCTGGTCCTGGCTGCTGATGCATCCCCTTTTGGGATTGGGGCTGTCCTAAGCCACAGACTCCCCAACGGCTCCGAGGCACCAATTGCCTTCTTTTCTAGGGCGTTCTCCACGGCAGAAAGGAACTACAGCCAAATCGATAAAGAGGCCCTGGCTGCGGTTGCTGCAGTTAAAAAGTTCCACGAATTCTTATTTGGCCACCATTTTGAACTTGTGACTGACCATAAACCTCTCCTAGGACTCTTATCTGGAGATAAGCAAACCCATGAGTACTTTCACCCAGAATGACCAGATGGACTTTGTTTCTGGCCGCCTACTCATTCAAGTTGGTGCATCGTCCTGGCAAGAACTTGAGTCATGCCGATGCCCTCAGTCGCTGCCCCTGCCAGTCCCAGTCGAGGACCCTGCACCAATTCATGCCATTTTTGAGGTCAACGAACTCAAACTTCCAGTGACAGCCGAAGACATCGCGGCGCACTCAAAAAAGACAAAATAATCGCCCAGGTTCTGGACTGGGTGGGAAGGGGGTGGCCGGAAACTCAATGTACAGTTGACTTTGTTCCCTTTAAAACCCGCCAGCAGGAACTGTCAAGGCTACAGGGATGTCTATTGTGGGGTACGGCTCCCTTTCACCCCGCTAGCAACGGGATGGCAGAGAGAGCAGTTAGGTCAGCCAAGGAGGCACTCGCCAGGTTTGGCCAGGAAGACTGGCACTCTAAACTGTCTCGTTTCCTGCTCAGCCAACATACGACGCCTTGCACCACTACTAACAAATCTCCCGCCGAACTTTTAATGGGGAGACGCCTTAGAACCACCCTGGACAGACTACACCCCCACTACTGCCCAGACACCCCTTTAGGGTCTGACAGTCTGGTCAGAGACTTTGCCTTGCAAGACCTGGTATACGCCAGGAACTATGCAGGGGATCCTTTGTGGGTACCAGGTCAAATCGTGTCAGTCACAGGTCCAAGATCCTACAGGGTCCTCCTGGAAGATGGACGCTTGTGGTGAAGGCATGTGGACCAACTCAGAAGGCGACGTGCAGCTGACGCCAACCCAACCCGACCTGCCAGTGCCAACGCCTCCCTGCCGGTGCCAGACGGAAGCTCCATGTGGAACCCGATTTTCCCCAACGAACAGGAAGGTCTACTGGAGAACCCGAGTTTCCGGCCAGGATCAATGACTCAGCAGCCGAGGCGTTCCAGTTTGCCAACCGGACCTCGAGACTCACCCGGGTCAGCCCGAGCAAGGGGACTCGCCGACTTCGCAGAACACCGCACCGGGGCAAGCCCATGCCCCAACGACCGTCGAGGCATGTCCCGAGGGCCTGGACTTGTCACCAGCCAACAGTTCACCCGAATTGCGACGTTCTGGTCGCCAGCGCAGACAGCCAACTTACCTACAGGACTACGCATGTTCCCAGCTGGGGGAAAGGAGTGTTATGTCCGTGGAACTGGTGGGAGTTCCCAACCAGGTCCGCTGTTTGAGCGGGAGCACCAGCCGCTCCCATTGGTTGGCTCCGTTTGACAGTCGGCTATATAAGCCGGCTGTCGAGCAAGCCAGCCTGTTGTCGCCTGCTAGTCTGCAAGTTAGCAAGCAGGCGCGACAACCCTTTATTCCCTGCAATAAAGCCTTGTTAGTTGTACGCTCTGGTCTCATGCCTCTTCCTTACCATCGCTCCACAACAGTAATATAATGATATTATGCACATATATTTATAGAGGATTGTGAATTGTTAGTATGATTTACTTGATTAGGTATTTTCTTTCTTTCACTGTGAGCTATTGAGATGTATTTGTGCCGGGATGTGTGTACTAAGAGAGCCAATCTCATTGCACACATGTTGTGCATTGACAGTAACAGAAGTGCTGATTGAACCTAGACTTTCATTTAGCCTCTTCATGATGCTGGAATATTCAAACATATAAAATTCAGTATTTCCAATAGTTTTTAATTATATTACTAATTATATTGCTCACTCTCTCAGAGAGAGAGAGAGAGAGAGAGAGAGAGAGAGAGAGAGAGAGAGAGAGAGAGAGAGAGAGAGAGAGAGAGAGAGAGATGGGATGGAGAGAGAAAGAGAGAGATTCACAGTTACTAGGTTAAAAAAGCTGTTTACTTAAAGAGAAGATTTTAAAATTTCAGATAAGCTAAAAAACTTCTCTTTGTGCAAATAGCCCCAATTCTCAATATACTGTAGAATAATTGAAAAGTTTTATAACTATTACCATTGGTTCAAATATATTAGTTCATGGCAACCATGGGAGCACAGTGGTTACTACAGGCTATTTCTGCTGACTGCCAGCTGACTGCAATTTGGCAGTTTGAATCTTACCAGGCTCAAGATTGACTCAATCTTCCACCCTTCTGAAGTGGGTAAAATGAGGACCCAAATTGTTGGGGGCAATATCACTGGTTCTGTAAACCACTTAGAGAGGGCTGTAAAGTAGTATATAAGTCTAAGTGCTATTGTTATTGCCATCCTAGTCAGTCCTCATGCCTCAAACCTGTTCATCTGTGGATAGATCTGGCTGTTAGAATTCACCCTGGAGATTGTGAAGATATCTTGCATCTAAACTGTGTTTTTCTTGCTTAAATGCAAGAATGCTTCACCACATCTCGGGTGAATTCTAACAGCAGGGTGAATTTTAACAGCAACAACAGGGTGAATTCTAACATAAATGAACATATTGAAACATGAGAAGTGATAAAATATTACTGTGGAAGAGACAAAAGTCAAGAAATGAATCAAAAGCCAAGGGGGGAAAAAAAAGAAGAGCGGTGGGAATCCCTGCTGAGCATCTCTCCAAGTTCATGGAGTAAGCTTTATAATTTAAAATTTATAAGAGCCAAATAAAAATTAAGCTTCATTTTTCAGACCAACCCTTTCAGACCAAATCTTCCTTCAAGTGTATTCTCAGGCGCAGGGAAGCAAAAACAACATGATTAATTGTTTAAAGTAGTTTTTATTGCTGTTCACCTGTAAAAAAAAATCTTGCCAAATTAAAGTACACTATGTGTAACTATCTGTTAAATACTGTGAAGATTTAGGGAGGATCTCTTCTTGATCTTATTTTATACATTGGTGACTCAATACTGATTTGCCTCTTCACTCTTCCTACTTCCTTCTCACAATGCCAGATTCTATTGCATCTATGCCTTTTTTGTCCCGAAAGTGTTTTTTCAAGAGGCAACTGGAATTTCTGGTTTTCCTTTGAAGACATTTCTGTTTTCATTCAAAAAACTTCTTCAGCTCTGGATGAATGCTGAGGAATTGAAGTATTTATACTCCTTTGAAGTAAACATCTTCAAAAAAAAAAAAAAAAACACCAGAAAGTTTAGTTGCCTCTTGAAAAGCAACTTTAGGACAACCATGACCTGGATGTCATGCCCCTGGTGGAGACTGACTCTGAGGAAGAGGAGGAACAGCCAACAGGGAGGAGACTGGGGAAGGGCAGAGACTGCTGAGCAGTCAGAAGAGGATCCAGGCCCATCCCCTATCCATCCTAGGTCAGGCAGGGAGGAGAGGATCAGGGAAAAGTGAGGTCTACTCAAGAGGAGATTACCATAATCCTCCTCATGGCTTGCAGGTGGGAGCTATGTATATAAGTTTGCAACTGTGCAGTTAGAATTTGCAGGCGTAAATTTCAACTTGTTCAACTTGAAAGAGGTTTATTTTTGTTGGCGTTGTTCCCATGTACTTTATCTTCTTGGAATGTATGATTAATTATCTTGGCTTGCTTTGGAACTCTCATCAATGTGGTTTGTTTTGGTTTTCTGTTTGCCTCATTAGTTACTTTTGTGACTTTAAACTGTGCCAAATAAAACAGTGAAATTAAGTTGAAGGCCTTACCGGACTTTAATATATGTTTTGGGTTTTGGGTTATTTTGAGAGAGTACAGGTCATCACATTTGGACTTCTGCCACCCCTTCAACTTATTTTTTGCTTTTTTAAACTGTGCCAAATAAAACAGTGAAATTAAGTTGAAGGCCTTACCGGACTTTAATATATGTTTTGGGTTTTGGGTTATTTTGAGAGAGTACAGGTCATCACATTTGGACTTCTGCCACCCCTTCAACTTATTTTTTGCTTTTTGTGGGGTGACCATGGATCAGCTCAGAGCAGAGATTGCCCAGTTAACCCAGCAAGTGGCTCTTTTGACTGCTCAGGTGGCACAAATGCAAGCTGCCCAGCCATGCTGAAAATGTCCAGTGGCAGTGCCAGATAAATTTGATGGTTCGTTGGCCCAATTTCCAGCTTTTTTTTGTGCAGTGCCAGCTTTATATGAGCCTTCGGCCTGAGGACTTTCCCACTGACCAGGATTGTTGTAAGGCTCTGCAGCACGTTGGCTGACATCTCTGCTGACCCAGCCCAACCAGGTGTTGGACAATTCCTCCAGGTTTTGCTGTCAGTTTCAGGCCATGTTTTTTTTTTTTAAGTATTTTATTAATTTTCAATAAACAAACATACACAAACAAAACACAAAACATAAAGACATAAAACTTCTTTTTGGAAAGTGGCCTAGTCCCGGGTTACATCTTTTGGTACAGACATAAATCAAATTCATGCTCACTTTATATACCTTTTCATATCTTATTTACCATTCTATATTTTCTGAATGGCTTCTCCCCTCTTTTCACTCTCTTAATTCTATTTTATTTATTTCATCTCAATTTAAATCACTATACTGATTTCTTTTGTCCATTCTGTAATCATCTATTTTTCTTTTCTTATTAACACAATATTTCTCCTATAATCACTAATTGAAGTATGACACTTTTATATCTTTCCCCTAAATTTAACACTTAAAATAATATATAATTCTCATTCTGATTCTGCTTAGCACATTCTAAAACTACCTACTACATTTTAAGATAAAAAGATAATAAATTTATAATATAGTTAAAACAATAATCCATAGTATATTAAACTTTATCACATGCATATTAGTATTTTGTTAAATCATATAAAAATCCAATTTTCTAACATTATGTCAAATAAAGATACAAAAATACAATCCTATGTACTTTTGCAGAATCTTTTTTCTAATCCTAGTCTTTTTACTACCACCACCCCATCTCTTAATCTCCACCCTCTTGGTCTCCACTCTCTTCTGTAAACACAAACTATTTCATTTAGCCTTTCTTCTTTTTAAACTTCCTGAGGTCTATCTTTCCCCTAGATTTAACACTTAAAATAATATACAATTTCCATTCTGATTCTGCTAAGTACATTCTACATATATTTTAAAATAAGAAAATAATACGTTTATAATATAGTTGAAACAATAATCCAAAGCAAATTAAACTCTATCATTAAATCTTAAACATTTTACATATTCCCTTCAATATTTTATTAAATCATATAATGTTCCAATTTTCTAACTCTATTTCAAATGCAATACTACAATGCAATCTTATGTGCTCTTGCAGAATCTCTTTTTAATTTATATTTTACCCTTTGTCTCTGAAAATATCTGTTTTTTACATCTTGTTTCAAGCCTTTGTGACTTCTCTTCCCTTTTTCCTTTCCTTTCTTGACCAATCTAGCCTTTTTACCCGCCCCCATCTCTTAGTCTCTACCCTCTTAATCTCCCCTCTCTGTTGTATTCCTCTTTTCTGTTGCTTTCTGAAATTGTATGGATTTTTCACCTTATTTTTCCCTTTTTTTGGTTGTTTTTTTAAGTCTTGAATTCTCCATTCTCTTTCCCTTCTTTCCCTTTTCTTCCTCAACTAAAGTTATTTGTTCATTAAAGATGGCTTCTTCTTCTTCAGCCCAGCTTTCTTCTTGTTGTAATTCCTGGTAGGTAGAAATCGCCATTTCCAAAAAGTGGAAAACAGATCCAGAAGAGCCCTTCCCTTCTTGTTCTTCTTCTCTTAACTTTTGAAATTCCATTTTCAATTCTTCAACAGATAATGCCATTGTGAAATTTTTTAAACAACCCAAAAGTTATTAGTCTTTAAAAAAATAGTTTCCAAAAGTCCCAAAATCACCAAGCAACCCTAATCAACACAAACTGTTTCTTTTAGCACTTTCTTCTTTTTGTACTTTCTCTTCTTGGGGTAGAATCAATTGCAAAGTTCCAAAATGTATTTTTTTGAAGTCTTATTACAGTTTATCTCTAGTCTTATAAGCTCCAAGCAATCTCCTCCAGCAACGTCTTAATATAAGTTCTTTATCTCTCCCTTCCCACTTATAGCAAAAAAAGAATTTTTAAATCTTTGATTCCAGTGTTCAGAAATCTTTAATACCCCCTTGGTTTTATTTTTCAAATTTAATTACCTTCTGTTGCCAAGATGGTTTTTTCAGATTTCCTTCTGCTATTTTCATAGGGAAGGAGAGTGAGAAGAAAAAAACTTTCCCTTTTAACTTTCTTCCACTGCTTTTTTATGATCTTCTTAGGGAACAATGTATCTTAAAAGAGTTGAATTTCCAGGGTATTTAGATGTTACTTGTAATCCCGATTCAGCCAAAAACTTTCACTTTCTCTGCTTCCTCCTGCACAGTCTTGTCCAGGTGAAAGTTTCTTTGTGGCGGCCATTGCTGACCGCCACTCCACCGCTTTTGGAGAAAGGAGTTCAGTCAGCTGAAGAGGGGGGTTACGATCCCCCCGAACACCTGCTGGGCCTCCTCTATCTTCAGTCACCTCTACGGGGTGACTATTAACCCCCAAATCCAGCTGGATTGGAGGCACGCCAGCGGCGAGCGCAGCAGGAACCACACACGATCGCGGATTCCTGCTGCCACTGAAGCCTTTCAAACCGGAAGTTTCAGGCCATATTTGAGGACCTTGTTCGAAGCCAAACAGCAAACAGACATTTGGGAGAGTTGAAGCAGGGGCGTGGCTCACTCATGGATTATATTGCTAGTTTTTGGGTGGTTGCTCAGGATGTATAATGGAATGAGGTAGCACTATTAGACCAGTTCCAGGAGGGTTTGTTGTCAGAGCTCCTGGATGACTTGGCGTGCACTGAATGCCCTTATACCCTTCAGGAGCTCATGCATTTGTATTTGTCTTCATATTGATGCTAGACTTCAACAGCAATGGGTGCGATGACAGACAGAGATCATATCTGTTTCCAGCAAGATGGCGCCCTTGGTGGAAGTGCCTTTGGAGGAACCCATGCAGTTGGGGGCTGGCTGCCCTCCCCTGACTCTAGTAGAAAAGAATAGACATTGTCATGATGGTTTATGCCTCTATTGTGGCAATCGAGGCCATTTTGCAGCCAAGTGTCCTGTTAAGACATCCATAGCAGCGATACCTACAGTGGCAGGAAATGAGCATTGCTCGGCCTATGGGGGTCTGCAGGTCGGGGTGTAAAGTCCATAGGCCCACCGTCTTCACCAACCTTGTCACCCTCACCACTTTTGACATCTTTGATATTTCCACCACAGTCGCTATTGGTGAAGCATCTTGTGCTGCCAGCAAGTGTGTTCGTGCCTGGTGTGGGAACGGTGGAGATCCCAGCTTTGGTCGATTCAGGGGCCACAGCCAATTTCATGGATGCTCATTTTGTCAAGCAGTGGTTCATTCCTCACCAGTAATGGTGGAGACAATTGATGGTCGGCCCCTTCATTTGGGACCTGTGGTTGCTGCAACCAAACCCCTTTGCATGCATATTGGGAAGCATGTGGAGGAAACCATGTTTTACATTGCCGCAGTGCCTCATTCTCCAGTAGTGCTGGGTTTGGAGTGGTTACAGGCCCATGATCCACAGATTCTGTGGTCATCTGGAGCTGTGCAGTTCCTTGATAGGAAGTGTGCCATCATTGCTTGCGCTCCTGTGCAGGGAGTGTGGCTACGCCTGTGGACCTGGATCTACCTGCGGAGTTGGTGGATTTGCTGATGTGTTTGGGGAGAAGGAGCTGGATCAGTTGCCTCTGCATCAGGCATATGACTGTCCAATCGAGTTGTTGCCTGGTGCAAAATTGCCAGTGGGTCGGATATAATCCCTGTTTGAACCGGAGTTGGCCATGTTGCAGGATTTTATTGACAAGAACCTCTGGAAAGGGTTTATCCAGCTTCTTCCTCCCCATTGGCTGCACTGGTGCTTTTTGTGAAAAAGAAATCGGGGGAGCTACATTTGTGTTTTGATTATCGCAAGTTGAATGCAATCACAGTGAGGAATTGGTACTCGCTTCCCCTCATCCCTGAACTGATTGAGCAGCTTCATCAAGCTAAGATCTTTACAAAGTTGGACTTGCATGGGGCCTACAATCTGGTTCACATTTGTGCAGGGGACGAGTGGAAAACAGCTTTCCAGACTGAGGTACAGGCATTTTGAGTATACCGTGATGAATTTTGGATTAACCAATGCCTCAGCTGTGTTCATGCATTTCATGCACGATATTTTCTATGATTTGTTGAATCAATTCGTGGTCATTTATTCAGATGACATTTTGATTTACTCAGACTCCCTGCAGGAACATTGGCAGCATGTGTGGCTGGTGTTGCAATGTTTGTGTGATAACCACCTGTTTGCTAAATGTGAGAAGTGTCAGTTTGCACAAACCACGATTGATTTCTTAGGATATTGTATTTCACCTGCTGGGGTGAAAATGGACCCAGAAAAAAATCAATCATTGCAGGAGTGGGAACCTTCACAGTGGGTTAAGGATGTGCAATGAACTACTACCACACATTTATTCCCCACTTTTCTGCCTTGACTGCTCCCCTTTCTAATCTGCTCAAGAAGGGGGAGAAGTTCCATTGGGGTGCTGAGGAGCAGGCAGCTTTCAAGGCATTGCTTATGAGCCTATCCTCAAACAACCTGATCTAGGACAGCCATTTGTAGGAGAAACAGATGCTTCCAATGTGGCTGTTGGTGTGGTGCTCCTCCAGGCCTATGCTCCCACAGGCACCTTGTTCCTGTGCGCTTATTATTCCTGGAAGTTGTCAGCTCCAGAGTGCAACTATATGATTTGGGACAAGGAGCTATTGGTGGTTAAGGTCACTTTTGAGACATGGCAGCACCACTTGGAGGGGGCATGTCACCAAATCGAGGTTTGGACGGATCATCGCAATTTGGAACACCTACATACAGCTCGGACATTGAGCCAGCATCTGGTGAGATGATCCTGATTCTTTGCTTGATTCGATTTCTGGGTGACCTATGTTCTGAGTGGATGGAATCAACCTGCCAATGCCCTATCTTGGAAGCCTGAGTATACCCAAAGGGAGGATACAATCTTGCCCTGGACATTGATTCCATTGGACCAGTTTGTGGCCACCGAGGAACCTATGGACCTTCAAGTGAGGATTCAGGAGGCGCAAGCAGCAGGACCCAATTGTGGCAGATCGACGTCGAGAATTGGATGAGAATGGGAGACAAGAGACTCCTTGGGTGTATATTGGAGACCTGTTGCGGTTCCGTGATTGCATTTATGTGCCTGGAGGTCCTTTTTGTGGCCTTATCCTATGTCAATGTCATGATAGTCCAGCAGCAGGACACTTTGGGGTGTTCAAAACACTGCACCTCATCTCTAGGACATTTTGGTGGCTGAGACTTAAACATGATATGTCAGGATATGTGGTGTCCTGTGGGATCTGTCGCCAAGCAAAGGATGCTCCTGGTGCGCCCCCTGGTCAGGATATGTGGTGTCCTGTGGGATCTGTCGCCAAGTAAAGGATGTTCCTGGTGTGCCCCCTGGTCTCATGAAGCCCTTGCCCATGCCAGAACGTCCATGGGGGGGCATTTCATTGGATTTCATCTTTGAGTTACCACCATGGAATGGTGCCACAACCATTTTGGTGATTGTGGATATGTTGACTAAAATGGCCCACTCTATTCCGTGTGCAGGTCTTCCATTGGCCAAGATAACGGCTCAATTGTTTATCTCCCATGTTTTCCAGTTGCATCGGTTACCAAACTACATGGTATCAGATTGGGGGGTACAATTTACGGCGCGCTTCTGGCAGACCCTACTCGGGAAAATGCAGGTTCAGGCATGTCTGTCGTCTGCTCATCACCCCAAAACTGATGGGGGAACAGAGAGATTGAATGCTATTTTGGAGCAGTACCTCTTCTGTTTCAGCAATACTCAACAAGAAATTGGGTGGAAGTACTCCCGTTGGCAGAATTCGCTTATAACAATGCTCAACATGCATCTATCCATGTGTCCCCTTTCTTTGCTAACTATGGGTTTCATCCACAACTTTTCTTTTTAGCCCCGTCTGATTCCCCAGTTCTGGCAGTGGATATGTTTTTGCAGGAGTTAAAAGCCATGCATCACATGGTCCGCGGTCAACTAGAGAGAGCCAAGGAAGACTATAAACAGTTTGCAGACCGACATCATCGTGATGTTCCACCTTTAGTGGTTGGCGATCGGGTTTGGCTCTCTACTTGATATTTTCCAATGATGTGACCATCGAAAAAGCTTGATCACTGTTACTTGGGATCTTTTCCAGTCGAGGCAGTGATCAATCCTGTGGCTTAGCGTCTCTCCCTGCCACGAACCATGTGTATCCATCCTGTTTTTCATTGTTCCCTGTTAGTCCCCATCTTAGCCGACAGTCCACATCGACCGACTCCATCACTACCAGCCCCAATAGCCCCTCTGGGAGAGGAGGAGTATGAAGTGGATAGCATTCAAGATTCATGCCAGTTGCAGGGCCGATTTCAGTATTTGGTAGCATGGAAAGGTTATGGGACCAGAGGACTTCACCTGGGTCGATGCCACTGATGTTCATGTTCCTCGTTTGGTCCAGGACTTTCATGCTCGGTTTCCTCAACGTCCTTATCCACCTGGGCCCGGGGAAGAGGCCCTGTGGGGGGGGATAGTGTCATGCCCCTGGTGGAGACTGACTCTGAGGAAGAGGAGGAACAGCCAACAGGGAGGAGACTGGGGAAGAGCAGAGACTGCTGAGCAGTCAGAAGAGGATCCAGGCCCATCCCCTATCCATCCTAGGTCAGGCAGGGAGGAGAGGATCAGGGAAAAGTGAGGTCTACTCAAGAGGAGATTACCATGATCCTCCTCATGGCTTGCAGGTGGGAGCTATGTATATAAGTTTGCAACTGTGCAGTTAGAATTTGCAGGAGTCAATTTACTGTTCAATTTGAAAGAGGTTTATCTTTCTTGGGGTTCTTCCCATGGACTTTTCTCGATTATTTTCCTGGAGTTTATGATTAGTTATCGTGGCTTGCTTTGGAACTCTCATCAATGCAGTTTGTTTTGGTTTTCTGTTTGCCTCATTAGTTACTTTTGTGACTTTAAACTGTGCCTAATAAAACAGTGAAATTAAGTTGAAGGCCTTACCGGACTTTAATATATGTTTTGGGTTTGGGGTTATTTTGAGAGACTACGGGTCATCACACTGGATGACTAAGAATCTCCATGTATAGTATGGCCTTTTTGTTTCTTAATACAGAGTATTTTGAAAGACATCTAGATTATTGAACATGTGGCTCCTTTATCTGGAGGGATATGTAAATCTGTGGGCAGCCTCTTCTTTAAATGAGTCATATAATTTTTATCAGAAGGAACTCATCAACAAAAACTGGTGGATGCTTTCCCAGACTTTTCTATTCCTCTCTTTTTGCACAGCAAAAATGTTATTTTGGCCAACATCCTTGCTCTTTGTCAATGTTCTTGCAGGTAATTCTTCCAGCATAGCATTCTTTTGACTATTCTTATTTATCTAGTAATATTTAACAGCTCTTACTGAACTATTTTCCTTTTCAGGTGCCCAATCTGAAGTTCAGTTGACTGAGTCTGGTGGGGATGTGAGGAGACCTGGAGAGTCCCTCCATCTCATCTGTCAAGCAGCTGGCTTCACCTTCAGTGATTACAGCATGCATTGGATGAGACAGGCTCGTGGGAAAGGGCTGGTATGGGTGGCACACATACGCTATGATTCTACATCTTTTCACTATTCTGATGAAGTCAAGAGTCGCTTCACCATATCCAAGGACAATGCCAAAGACCAGCTGCATCTGCAAATGAACAGCCTAAAGCATGAAGACACAGCTGTCTACTACTGTGCAAGAGGCACAGTGAGAGGAAGTGCTTCTGAAAGTGCTTCTGAAAGTTCTTCTTGGGGGATGCCAAGCTGAAACATATGAAGAATGGTTGCAAGAAATAGGTATGTCTAGTTTAATGGAAAGAAGGTCTAGAAATGACACAGTAGTAGTGTTCCAATAGTGGCTGCCACAAAGAGGATTCTCCAAGGCAACCTATTCTCCTGAAGGCAGGACAAGAAGCCATGGTTGGAAACTAATGAAGAAGAGAACCAACTTAGACCTAAGGAGAAATTTCCTGACAGTGAAAACAATTAATCAGTTTGCCAACAGAAGGTGTGGGTACTCCAACACTGGAAGTTTTGAATAACTGATTGGACAGCCATTTATCTGGAATGGTAGAGGGTCTCCTGTTTGAGCAGAGGGTTGGACTATAAGACCCCTAAGATCCCTTCCAACTCTATTATTCTGTTATTCTTAAACCAAGAAAGAACCTTCTCTTCCCCTGAGTAGTTCTCTAAGAAAACTCATTAAAATGATTTTGAATCGGAAGACCAGGATTAAGAATAGCACAATCTTGAATTGACCAAATGATTAAGTGCCACCTAGTTTAGTATCAGCCACTAGTGACTACATACACAACTTTTCTCCAGGGTTAGGATAAACAATAAGAGTCCTCCCAAGGAGTGGTGCCATGGCCTAGAGGTGAAGCTCTTGCCTCACAATCAAGTGGCTATGAATTCCACCCTAGGTAGAGGCATATTTCACTCTCTGGACACACTGAGAATATATTTGCTGAACAAAACCCTACATTGGCCACAGGAAGGGCATCCAGCCATTAAAACGCTCTGTTGGCTCCATTCAGTTGCCCAGACTCCACCCAGAGAAGGATTATGGGGTCATTAAAAGATGATGAATAAGACTCATCCCACAACTCCAAAAATCTGAAGATCAGCTATTTCTTTCCAGGTTAACCAAACACTGAAGATGCACAGAATTCTGTTACCTTCCCGCTGAAGTGGTCCCTATTTTTCTACTTGCATTTTTACATGCTTTCAAACTGCTAGGTTGGAAGAAGCTGGGACAAGTAAAAGAAGCTCACTCCGTCATGCAGTGCTAGGGGTTTAAACTGCTGAACGGCTGACCTTTCTGATTGACAAGCTCAGCATTTCAGCCACTGAGCCACCAAGTCCCTTATGTTGACTTTTGTTGAGTGATATGTAAATTCAGGGAGGGCTTTGTCTTTAAATATGATCCATCTTCTAAGGCTTTCCATTAAATTTCTCTCTTGTCATTGCAGTCATCAGAAATGATCATGTGGCTAACTCTGGTAACATTGCTAATAGTCCTTCTTTCACTAAGCATACCCGGTTCCTTCCAACATTCTTGGTATGTTCATGTTAGTTCATAAAAGTCAGGGCTGTCCCAAAGGCAGGTTTTTTTTTTCAAAAAGTACCTGAGCTTTCTTGGATGAGAAACAAAATGTTCCCACCCACACCCAAAGAAAACTCCCACAATAAAGTTGTCTTTTGGGGGAAAAAAAGAAACCACATTTGAACAGCCCTCTCTCAACTGGGGTGGTGGTGGTGGGTGTTGTCAGGGTACAATATCATATATCTCTAGTCTGCAACACAGTCCTGTTCCAAGAAGAATTCACACCCAATTGCACCATGCAGGATACAGATAAATGTCCAGGTGGCCTCTATGATTCACTAAAAGAATGCAAATGACCAACTATCCTCAAGGAGTTTCAATCCTTCCATTCCCCACTAGCCAGTCAGAGCTGAAGAAACTTCTTGGATGAGAAAAAAAATGGCTTCAAAGAAAAACAAGAAGGTCCCATTGCCTGTTGAAAAAGTACCTTCCAGGTCAACTATGACCTGAAAGACTAGGAATCTCTATGATTATTTGGGCATACATCTGGCAGATTATAGGGGAGAGATTTGAAATGAGCTGCTTGATATAGAATTGCTGATTCAGCAGTTGACTGGTTCATACCCAGTTCTTGCTAATGCATCTTTCAAGCTTTGCCTATATAATCACCTTTTCTTAAAGGAAACTTGTGCAGATCACCTATAACTCAATCATCTCTCCCTGACTCATTAGAATACAAGCAGAAACTAATCCTGTTATTGCTCCTCCATCTGTTTTACACTAGGGGGCAAAGTTGTCTGCAAAACACCACTAAACATTATTTCCCCAGTCCCTGCTTGCACAGTTTTCTCTGCAAATCAAAAAAGAATTCACTCCAATGCTCCTTGTCTCAATATGGCTCAAATTGAATTGACTTTCAGGATGCAGTCACTTTTATTTCCCTTTCTCATTCAACCAGGAAACCACTAAGCCATGATGTGATCGTTAACTTGTTCCTTCCAAGGTACTGAGAGAGACAAAAACAATTAATAAAATACTTGGATATCTCTATAACCAAACCCTGTCACAATTCTATCTCTCTGAAAGTCTTTTAAGGCATCATGGGAAGAGAAAGTCATGAAACTTGTTTCAAGAACTTAATTGTGAGCCTTCAAACTGCAGTACATCAATAAAACATCTTTAGTATTACATTTATATCCAGGCTCAGACTTCTTCTATTTACAATGAAGGCCTGTGGTTTTTTTAACTTTCTGTTTGTTATATATATTTGCATACTTACCTATGATTGGTTCGTCCGTGGCAGTGGGAGATTTGAAGAGCTGTCATTGGCCGCAAGCTGCGAGTTCTATCCTAGAAGAAATAAAGAAGGGAAAAAGGCAACTGGATCTCAGAGTCTCTTTCCCACTATGCAACACTGGTGACGAGGATGGGATACTGAGACAAAGGAACCCAGTTGCGCACATGGCAACGAAGACTGAGCAAGACGAAATGGCCGGAAACAACTTGCCACCTGTACCATTCAACCCAACAATTGAAGGCTCGGAATTGTACATTGATCTATTCCTCATGTTCCTAGAAGGAAGCGACCTCCACGAAATATCAGAAAATAGAAAAAGAGCCATTTTCCTCACCCATTGAGGTCCCACATTATTTAAAATAGCAAAGGCATTAGCAGCACCCACCAATGTAAAGACAATGGCTTGGCTGGACCTAGAGAAATTACTGCAAACTCACTACACACCAACCGTTTCATGCCTCATCAAAAGGCACAAATTTTATCGGTGCGATCAAAAAGAAGATGAGAATATCAAGATTTTGTTGCAGCACTAAGAGACATTGGCAGAGCATGCAAATTTATAAACATGGATGAAGCCATGAGGGACCGAATAGTCCTGGGATTAAAGGACCTTACACTAAGGGCCAATTACTAACAAGACCCAAGATAACACTAAAGGAGGCAATAGAAGAAGCCCACACAGCTGAAGCCACACAGAAATTGGCAGCTACCATAGGACAAATGAATAAAATACCAACGGAAAACCCAAAAGCTATAAATCAAATGCACAATAAGACACCAAAGGAAACTCACAAATCCACCACCACAACACACCACAAGGACATCGAGTCCCCATCAGAAGATGAAGAGGAAGAAGAAGAGGTAAATAAACTCCAGTTGGAAAAGGGCAGATGGGAGCAAAATGAAAAAAGGTCAGAATTTTGTTTTGCTGAGTGTGGGGGAAACTATTCACATTCTGAATGCCATTTATTCGATGCTATTTGCAGATATTGTGAATGGCGGGGACATATAGCTAGGTCATGCAGAACAAGAAATAACTATGGCCCTAGACAAAGATGGAACACACACACCCCCAGAGAGAGTATTGAGCCACAATCCTGATGTCCCTGTCAAATTTGTGTCCATATTTTTAATGGAGTTTTAGTTATGTTTCCTATATAGAATTCAAATACAAAGCTTCTGGATATAAGTACTCAAATCTGTGAAGATTTGGTTTCATGATTCATAATTCTCTGAAATTTAGGAAAGATAACAAAATTTTCCTACTTTCCATTTCTCTAAAAAAAATTATAACAGCATCATTATAACCATCAATACAATTTCCTGTAAACAAACCCAAAATCAGCTTTGGCTGCAGGTTCACCATTCTTAGGAAACTTCTGTTGGGCTCCCTCGAGTTTAATAATCTCTCCCAGATTCACTTCTACTGCTTAGAATACAAGGAAAAATTAAACTTAATACCTCTCCTCCATGTTTTTTTTTTACGCTAGGGAGCAGCAACGTCCCACTGAATATTATATATTAAAAATATGTTTTATTTGTAATTTTCCTTTAACAACCATACATATTTTGTGGACAGTGGGTCAATATACTTTTTATACAATGTTAACAATAATAATACAATTAAATATACATGATCCTTGTCTTCCAATTTCTAACCTTAACATGCACATTGTAATTATAATGGATTCTTTTATATACCAGTGTGTATAATACTATTTTCCCGATTTGTACTCATCTTTTCCCCCTCCATTTATTGGGCTTCTTCTACATTCACATCTTTGCCTTTAAACAATGCCATTCTCTCTTTATGATTCTTTATCACTTTCTATATTTTAACATAAATAACATTTCTTTGTACAATATATTTGTTGTCCCCTGTTGAATCACTAATATTCTAATATTTTTAAAATTACTCAATATTCCACCATAATTCCAATATTCCAATTTTCTAGAAACACCAATTATTCATAGTGGGGTTATATCTCTAGGTCCCCTGAATTTATAGTCCTGAATATTGTTTCCTTAATTGAAAACTTGTACAGTCCTTTCTGTAAACCAAATAAAAGTCCAACATTCCTTTCCTAAATGTAGTGAAAATTGAATTGGTTTACAATGCAGTCAACTTTATTCCTCTTTCTCATCCCACCAGGTAACTGCTAAAGCCACAATGTAATTTTTCTGCTGTTTCTTCCAAGGTATTGAGAGGGATAAAAGCTTGATGTCTTCTTTATTATTATGAATTGATCCCAGTCATGAATATAACCAGGGCTGGGCTGCTGGGAGTTCACAGGGGTTCCGGAGAGCCCCTAGCTAAAATTTTGTGCAGTTCCAAGAATCCCTAAATCCCACTCCCAGCTGACCCCGCCCTCTTGCCTCTTCCTCCCAGAAGTCCCCATACGGCCCATTTTGGATGCAGGTAAGTTCAGGGCAGATGCTGAGGCTTGGGAGAGGGTGAAAAATGGGCCTCCCAGAAGTTCAGGAAGGCTGGAAATGAGAGCTTCAGGAGCCCTGGGAAGTTGTTTTCCCCTTCCTGGAGGCTTGAACAAAGCCTCCAGAGCCCGGGGAGGGCAAAAACGCCCCCTGTCATGGTGCAGGAGACTGACTAGGCCATGCCCACTATGGTCACATCCACCCTGTAACCTTGCTAAAAATTTTGAAGCCCACCCCTGAATATAACACCAGTGTATCTGTGTAATCAAGCTCTGTCATAATTGTCTTGTTCAACTTTAATATCTTCTGAGGCTTTGTAGGAAGAGAAAATCATGCAAATTGCTTCAAGATCACGGGCCTTCAAAAGGTGGTATCCAAAATAAAAAATCTCTGGTGTTTTTCTTAGATCCAGGCTCAAGTTACTTTGATTTACAATGAAGACCTTATTGTGTTTATTTTCCTTTCTTTTGGTGCAAAAATGCAAGTATAAGTTCTAGCAGATGCTTAGATGGCATCATCACTGAGCTCTTATACTCACAGTCATCTTCTCTTGTTTCTCAAGGGGCCTTCTCAGAGATTCACCTGGTTTCAATAGGCCCAGGAGTGGTAAGACCTAGAGATAATCTCCGGCTGGTGTGTAAATTGACTGGGTTCTCCATCCAGACTCAGAACTATGTTTGGCATTGGTTCCACCAGCCTTTTGGAAAAACTCTAAAATGGATTGCAGGAAAAAATGGTATTCTCCCTCTGTGAAGAACCGTGCCTCCATTTTGTCAGATGTCGCCAAGAATGAGTTTTATTTCCAGCTGAATTCTGTGTCAGTTGCAGACTCAGCTGTCTATTTTTGTTCCAGAGAAGACACAATGAGATAAGTTGATCTAGGGTCTGAACCAAAATAGGAAACATTTCCTGGATTCTTATCAATATGAAATGCAAAGGAGAGATGAACACAGAGATCATTAAGACAATGGAGAACAGAGAAGAGCAAAGTTGGTCTATCACCTTCTTCTTTACATACTTTACATACTTTAGCACAATATATTTATTTTATTTTTATTTATTTTAGCACAATATATTTACATACTTTAGCACAATATATTTGAATGAATATATTTGGTCTATAAGATGCACAGACATTTCCACCCACTTTTGTGTGTGGGGAGTACATCTTATAATCTGAAAAATACATATAATCAACTAGTTGAATGATGTTGATTACTCCTGGCCCAGCTTCTGTTTGGTTAGTCACCAAATGTGGTTTAGTGTTTTCCCTCTGTGTTACAGACTGTGATTAAGGCTCACTATTGCTATGACATTTCATTGATAGCCTTCTTCTTTTATCAATTCTAAGTGGGCTTTCCATTCCTTAAAGTTGTTTAGATTTTTCTCTTCTTTTCTCATTTCAAGGTATCAAATGTCATCCCAAGTGATAGAGTATGAAAAGGCCTGATGAGGCCTTCTATATCACTTCTGTCTTCCCTCTTAGCATTTACTACATGGGCACAATGGGACTGAGTGATATATAAAATATCATATATTATTGAGGAACCCAAACTCTGCACCATAAAATGAGCTCCCTTTCCTTGCTCCAGCTTCTACTACCATGCCCACCCCCCATGCCTGGGTGCCAGATACCCGACAATCAGCTGCAGGCAGTGTGTATGCATTCACAGTGAGACTCTTCTGGATGAGCTCTTGTGTGCCAGCAGAAGTGACTCAGCGTGCTTCCTCCGAGGCTACCTGAACAGTTCCTAGGTCCTTGGTTAGGACTCGAGCTGTTGAGCTACCAACCAGCCCCAAAGGCTGTGAATCTCACCAAAGATTAACCACCACCACCACAACAACAACAACAACAATATATTGCATGCTGTTATGAAGATTAAGAGAATAAAAGCAATACAACTATTTTTTTTAAAAAGAAAGTAAGTAAAATAATCAATATTTTTTTAAGTACTGTTGAAAGGCTAGAAAATGCCTTTCTTCTGAGGATTTGGTTTTCCTGCTGGGACGGCTCTGGTGCAAGGACACAGACAACTGCTTGGAAGAGGGTTCCTTTTATTTTTCAGGAAGGCAAGAGATAGCAAGAAGTCTGTGTTCCTGGGGCTAGCCATCTTTGTATAATAAACCCCTGATTTTTATACCTTTTTCTCCTTTTGTGTGTGTGTGCTTGTGTTTGTATTTCTTAATGTTTTAAATCCTGTCAGGGGTTGTCTTCATTTCCTCCAGAGGGTAAACTCCATGGGGTGGTTTGATTGGATTATCAGTTTCATCCTAATGTTTTCTTATATTTGTTTGGTGGCAATCTCCTGTCTGCTATGGAATTTATTTCGTGTCTTTTGTCTATTTGTTTTGCTGATTTGGCATGACCTGTTGTTTGACTTGTTTCCCTAGCTTTCTTAATTACTTGGCTTTTGTCTAGGGGGCTTCTTTCAATACCTTTTATTAAATCTCTTTTCCTATGCAAGTTTGTTTTATGGCTGGCCTGATGTTCCCTTTGGGCTTTTCCTGCTTGGGTGTCACCACTGTCCTCATGAAGTTCCCTTTCCACAGTACTAAACAATCAATGGTTAATGTTTGTTCCTAGTAGTTGAAGTAATATAATTGAACTGAATTACCTCTTTGACTTATAATTTCTTTGATCTACAATCAAAGAAATGTGGAGAAAAAGAACAGAGAGGTCCTTCTATTAGTAGAGATATGTAAATTCTGTTACAATTTCCTTTTAAAGTAAAGCAGAATTCTCTACAAGCTAAATGTAAAAACCTTTAGAGTATATGGATGCTTGAATGTATTCTGTAGAATTTCTCTCTGACTGATCAAAGATGACTTTTTGGCTAAGCTTTGCATTCTGGCTCACAATTCTCAGAGGTAAATTCTTCCTTTCTGGTTGTGGTTATACTTATGTAGCCTATCAGCCCCAGAAGCTGCTGATAAAATTCTACAGAGGAATTATTGAGTCTGCCGTTTGTACTTCTATAACTGTGTGGTGTGATACAGCAACTAAACAGGCCAGGTGCAGAGGAAAGAAAGAAAGAAAGAAAGAAAGAAAGAAAGAAAGAAAGAAAGAAAGAAAGAAAGAAAGAAAGAAAGAAAGAAAGAAAGAAAGAAAGAATTTCAACCAGGCTGCTTTCCACTGAGGATCTGTATACTGCATGGATCAGAAAGAAGGCTGATAAAATATCTACAAACCCTCACATCCTGAACATAAACTGTTTCCATTCCTCCCCTCAGGATGCAGCTACAGGGTATAAAAAAAACTAAACACAGAGATAGTTTTTTTCTCTCTCGTTCCATCACTCTGCTGAACAGCTAATTCTCACAATACTGGCATGTCTATTAGCTGTAATATTATTGTTATCCTTCTTGTCTTTTTTACTACCTCCTCTTTTTGGTGTCAGTATTATGATTATTATTACTCTGTTGCTTTGCATTTATATAGAGAGTTTCTGCACCAGAGATAAATTCCTTAGGTGTCTATCATACGTGGTCAAATAAACTATTCTACTCTATTTTCAGGTGTCTGATCTGAGGCCCAGTTGGTGGAGTCTGGAGGGAATGTGAGAAGGCCTAGAGAGTCCCTTCATCTCTCCTGCCAAGGTTCTGGATTCTTCAGCAGCAAGTGGGTGAGACAGACGCCAGGGAAAGGACTGGAATGGGTTTCCTATATACAACCAAGTTCAGTTAGCATTTACTATTCAAACAAAGTGAAAGGACGCTTCACTGTCTCCAGAGACAATGCCAAAAGCCAGCTGTATCTGCAAATGAACAGCCTCAAACCTGGGGACACGGCAGTCTATTACTGTTCAGGCACAGTGAGAGGAAGTGCACATAATTCTTCCTTTCTTCACAGCAGCTCTTTGTGTTACTTCAGAAATAGGAACATAGATTGATAAATTAGGACACAAGTGATTGGAGTAAAGTCCTCTGTTCAGACATGAAATGTGTGGGGTTTTTTAATGGGCACCAGGCAGATGGAATAGAATAGAATAACAGAGTTGGAAGCAATCTTGGAGGTCTTCTAATGCAACCACTGCTCAGGCAGGAAACCCTATAGCATTTAAGAAAAATGGCTGTCCAATCTCTTCTTAAAAACTTCCAGTGTTGGAGCATTCACAACTATCCAGGGACAATGCTAACCGCCAGCTGTAACTACAAACGGACAGCCTGAAAACTGAAGACACAGCAGTCTACTATTGCGCAGCTTACACAGCAAGAGGAAGTGAATCTGGAGACCTGCAAAAATCTCCCTGTTATCAGTTACTGTGAAATACTCTGGTTTCAGGATAGCTATTTCTCCTTCTACTGATTTGTAGAGACAGAATGTCTTGTTATTAAAGTGGCACTTGCTTTCAAGTTCTCCAACATTTCTTCCATATCTACTTTTTGTAACAAACTGAATGGTTTAGCCACTGCAGCATAGCAATAGTGTTTAGACTTAACAGAGTCAGCATATTGCCCCCAACAATCTGGGTCCCCATTTTACCAACCTTGGAAAGAAGGAAAGCTGAGTCAACCTTGAGCTGGTGAGAATTGAATTGCCAAACTGCTGGCAGACAGCAGACAGCAGAAGTAGCCTGCAGTACTGCATTCTAACCACTGTGCCACCATGGCTCTTCTAACCATAACGCCCTACACAGCTTGCTTTTATCATTATCCATAACTAATTAGCTTGTGTAAGGTTGTTTGGTTCCCCTACATTCCAAACACAACCCAACAGATAGATCTGTTATGCTACATCTCCCATTATCTTGAAAGGAAGTCTAGGAGTGGAAGGGACTAGGAACAAAGGCTATTGAAGCAGGAGAGGATTCACAATGGGGATACCAAAACTGAGCATCTTGGTAAATATGGAAACTTTAGGAACTTTATTGACTATCTTGGTAACTTTCATACTTACTGGCATTAAGCCAGGTTTCACCTAGCCTGTACCTATACAGATAAGATTAACAGAGTTGGAAGGGACCTTGTAGGTCATCTTGTCCAACCCTCCCCTCAAACAGGAGACCCTACACCATTTCTGACAAATGACAATGCAATCTCTTCTTGAAAGCCTCCAATGATGAATCTACCACAACTTCCAAAGGCAAGCAGTTCCATGGGTTGATTGTTCTCTCTGTCAGAAAGTTTATCCTTATTTGTAGGTTAAATCTCTCTTTGCTCAGTTTCCATCCATTATTCCTTGTCTGGCCTACAGGAACTTTAGAAAATAGCTTGACCCCTCCTCTCTGTGGCAGCCCCTCAAATATTGGAACACTGTTATCATGTCTCCCCTGGTCCTTCTCTGTAGGTTTTAACTATAGCTTATTAACAATTGGCAAAGGACCTAACTCTACATCTGATTATTTGCTTCAAAGTTTGGACTAATATGACCATTATGATGCTTTTTCTCCTCAGTTGTTCAGAACTGCCTCACAAGTCAGGTTGTTGATCTCTGAGAACAGCCGATGGGAAATGCTGCCACTTTTATTTTGACAGATATGTAAATGCAAGGACAGCTTCCTGTAGAAATGCAATCGATCTGGGCTGCTTCATCATGAAGTCTCAACTCCCTTAACTCAGATTAATACCAATCCAACTACACCACCATCAATACCATTCCAAAAAATGAAGAGAAAAATTATCATTTTGCTGCGGTTACTTTTATGTTCAGTCCTTTTCAGAGGTAAGGAGTGATTTCCTTCTTCAGGAAAAGAAAATGACCCAGATTATATATTATTGTGTATTAAAATGTACCTTAATTCCTAGGAACTAAATCTCAAGGTCAAATGGAAGAATCTGGAGGAGGTGTCAAAAGACCTGGGGAATCGCTCCACCTCTCCTGCACAGGCTCAGGGTTTGACTTTGCCAACGCTGGCCTGCGATGGGTATGGCAGGCTCCAGGGAAAGGATTGCAGTTGATTGCAACTATTTGGTTTGACTCAAGTAAGCAAGTGTATGCAGAATCTGTGAAAGGGCGCTTCACCATCTCCAGGGACAATGCCAACCACCAGCTGTATCTGCAAATGAACAGCCTGAAACCTGAGGACACAGCAATCTATTACTGCACAGCTGGCACAGTGAGAGGAAGTGAATCTGAAGCTAAACAAAAAACTTTTAATGGAGACCAAGCTCTATTTTTTATAGCATTATAATTTCAAAGCCTGGAGTGATGTGGTGGCCTAGAGGTGTGAGCTCTCAGCTCACAATCAGGAGGCTGTGAGTTCGATCCTAGGTAGAGGCAGATATTTCTCCCTCTGGGCACAATGAGAATCTATCTGCTGAACAAAACTGCACATTGGCAACAGGAAGGGCATCCAGCCATTAAGCACTTTGCTAGCTCCATTCAGTTCTCCAGACTTCACCCCACAAGGAATTATGAAGTCATTAAAATTATTATTATTATTATTATTATTGTTGTTGTTGTTGTTGTTGTTGTTGTTGTTGTTGTTGTTGTTGTAGTAGTAGTAGTAGTTAATAATCATATTAATTCAAAGTCTCTCTCTAATTTCCTCAGTGATTTTTTTTCCCCTTGGGAAAAAATGAAAAGAAAATAAGATCTGTTAAAAACATTTTGTTTCTTGCCTAGTAAAGCAAATGTAAAAAAAATCAAAACTAACCAACCTTTGAAAGGACAGATACTGAAGCTGAAGCTCAAATGTTTTGGCTACCAAATAAGGAAGGAGAGAATAACAGGCTTGGAAGGGACCTTGTAGGTGTTCTAGTCTGCCTCCCTGCACAAGCAGGAGACTCTATACCATTTAAGACAAGTGACCGTTCACTCTCTCTTAAAAACCTCCAGTAATGGAGCACTAACAACTTCTGAAGGCAAGCCATTCCACTGGTTAATTGTTCTAACTGTTAGAAATTTTGTCTTTAGTTCTAGGTTGCTTCTTTCCTTGATTAGTTTCCATCCATTGCCTTGCCTTCAGGTGCTTTGGAAAATAAGTTGACCCCCTCCTCTTTGTGGCAGGTCCTCGAGTATTAAAAGTCTGCTATTATAGTACCCAGTCCTTTTCACTAGACTAGACAAACCCAAATCCCACAACCATTCTTCATGTATTTTAGCCTGATGACCCCAATCATCTTTGTTACTCTTTTCTGCCTTGCATCTTTTTTATGAGCAAAATTGGATGCAGCATTCTAAATATGGTTGTCAAGGTTCCTACTAATGAACCCAACCAATTCAGCACTCCAAGACTTGCAACTCTCTCAAAGAACTTTTTATTGAATACATCATATTCTCATGAATGAAAGCAAAACCAACTCTAACCATTTCCCATAGTTTCAGTATAATTGATTCCAAGGATGATATACAAGGGTGGGATTCAACTGGTGTAACAACCAGTTTGAACAGCGCACGCTTTGCGCGCACACTGCATTTGCAACTTACCTTCTGCTGCAAGCACTGTGTGTAAAACAGCTGATGCATGGCAATCCGCTGTGCTATGCAAAGCAGCTGAGCTGGAGAACCCAGAAATAAATCACAGACTAGAACTGGGACGGGTGGGTGGGCCCAACAGCTGATCGTAAGAGTGAATGGTCCACTGACAGCTGATCTTCAGAACTACTGAGTCACCTGAACCTGGCCAAACTGGTAGAATCCCATTCCTGATGATATAATAGTATTGTCTGGGCTGACGGTCCAATTGTCTCCCTCCTCCCATACTGTGTGGCAGCTGAGAAACAGAAAGATGGCTGTGGTAGGTTTGGGCCATTTCAAAGTTAACAATGGTTTTATTAAGGCTTTATAGAGTGGTACTCATTGGAAAGCATGACTCTTTAGAAAAGATCCTGATGTTGGGAAAGAATAAAGCAAAAGGAGAAGGCAATAGAAAGGATGAGATGCTTAGATATCAATGCAATGGACATGAGTTTGAGTAGATGCCAGTAATCCATAGCAGACAGGGAGGGGGCTGGCATGTTGTGGTCCATGGAGTTCATTAGAGTCACAAAGAAACAACTTAGTGACTGAACAACAAAAAAATCAGATATGGAGGAATTGCACTAGACTGCAGGTTAATAAAATGTAGAAGGGAAAAGGTTTGTTGGAGCATGACCAAAGTTTTCTTTCACTGTTTTCTTCCTAGATGATATTTATAAACCACAAAAAACTATGGTTTCCAAAATCACACTGGTATGTGTCTCTGAGTGAGGATTTATTTAGTTTAATTTTCTAAGATGTGATGGCTAAATCGGGAAATATATCAAAATGTAGATATTTTACCCAAGTGAGGTTGTTTTTACTGAATGTTCCCATTATCAACCTGAAAACATATTCAACCATGAGTATCATCTTCCAATTAACTTCCCCCAAACTGCAGCCATTGAAGAAAAATCCACTCAGCACATACTTTTATTCAATTTCTATTGTGCACATGCAAGAGTGTACACAATATGTTGTACATACAACATTGTTAATAAAATGATACTGCTTGAATGTCATTATCATTATCATCATCAAAAAATGAGTACAAAATAAACAAATAAGAGAAAGAAATGCAGTCAAAAATTGTCTTCCAGGCAAAAGAAATCTAAAAATGGTAACCAAAAACAATAATAAGTCATAATCAAACAGCAATATTTAAAAAAAAAAAAACTATGTTTCAAGACTCAACTCTATTGTTTCAAGAGTTAATGAATATAGTTATAAGGGAACATCCATATATCAATATTTTTTATTCTACAGATGTAGAATAAGGTTTTATTCTTCAAAGGTTATTCCTTTGAATAACCACTGTGCCTCAGAATTCTTTTGTGAAATTTGCTTACTACATTATATTGTTTTGACACTGCACTATTTATACAATGATGTATAAAATAATTAAGACACCAAATGTCTGGATAACTTAGGAAATTGTGGATAAAAAAAGTCAAAAATATTACATCTATACAAATTATATTTATGACAGTAAATCATTTTGATTTTCTACCTAGAAGTGAATGTAACTTTTTAAAAAACTGCTGCATACATTATACCATCTGTTGCACATTAGAGATTTTTGTCTTTGAAGTCTGTATTGTCACTTGATTTTCTTTGTACCTATTGAAAAAAGGGAGGAAATGATAAAGGAAATTTAACTATAATTTAAGTATTGGAAAATAAAGACAAAAAAAAGAGACAAAGAGGAAGAGAAAGGAAAAAAAGAGGAAATAATGCCCCCCTCTGTATTTCTGTTAATTTATATTATTTATAAATATTTAAGTCTCCTTAGAAGCCAGGGTATAAATGTTTATATTTGTCATGCTGTGTGATGCATAGGAACTCTTCATAAAACTCATAATTCATGCATCTTAAGCATACTTTGCTTTTTTGTCATAAAAATGCTGTTGATTTCCATCAAAACCAAACAAGGATCGTGAACGTACATGAATCAAAATATAGTTCATTGCTTTCCTACAGAGAAGACCATGTTCATCCACAGTTCAGTTCATTGCATGGATTTTATAAAGAATGAGAAATTGAAATACATGACTGCAGTTGAATGCACGCATCTAATCCAGCAATGAAAGTGGACTCCATAATTCTTCCTCCTAAATGGCTTCCCTGTGGGCAACATATGTAACATGGAATCTCAAATCTTCTTCCTCTATCAGCTGTAGTTGGTGTTCAGCTCAGGATGCAGTATGATTACATAGCATTTAGGGAAAAGATGCAGCCAAGTAATCCAGCAGTGGAAACTAGAATAGAGAAGATCTCCACAACTACCATGTATTTTCCTTTAGTGCTCAGATAGGTTGGTACAAAACTCAACCAAACACTGCAAAAAATCAGCATGCTAAATGTAATGAACTTCACTTCATTGAA